>NW_027468564.1:22518831-22691331 GCF_046254945.1 Alosa pseudoharengus | reverse complement strand
GCCCGGGGAGCGGGCGTGCGAGGGCATACACTTCATCCGGCGCAGTCTGGGCAGAGCCGTGGCGAAATTCACCATCGCCGTGTTTGCTGGCGTACACCGGCGTGAGGAGAAAAGAACCGAGGAGAACGTTCGGCAAGAGCTCACAAAGTGTTTCCTTGGAGGCTACCACATCTTCAGTGAAGATATCAATGGGAACCCTGATCAGGTTCAAGCACTGATGGAGAAAATAGACGCTTTTATGAGTGACCACATGGGCTACAAGGCTAAAAAAGTGAAGACATGAGCTCCCAGTCCTGATGGCCACTTTACTGGGAGTGGACAGGAGGGGGAGAGAGAGGGAGAGAGAAAGAGAGATTCACGTCACCAGCCTGTACATTTTAAATAAGTCAAAGGGCTAATCAACATTATCAATTCTGACTGCATATTTTATCAACATTAACTAGACTAATTTATCTAATCTAAAAAACAATCGTCTGCTATCTCTTGTTGAGCATGTTATGCAAGATGTAGATGTCTTCTTGGGTTGGCACTGCATATTTGGATTATGTTGTCTGGATTTCTGAAACTGATGGTGAAAATAGACACTTGAGTGACCACATCTGCAGACATGAGCTCCCAGTCCTGATGGCCACTTTACTGGGAGTGAAGGGGAGGGGAGGGTGGGGGAGAGAGAGAGAGATAGAAGAGAAGGAGACTAGATGTCTTCTTGGATTGGCACTGTATGTTTGGATTACCCTGCAAAAACTTATATCTAACCAAGTGTTATAATCTTATATTCTTATATTAACATCTATTTACAACACTACAGCAGTTTACAACATCTATTTAACATATATTTACTACATCAATCTAGTGTTTTTTTTGCCACTTTACTGAGAGAGAAAGAGAGAGAGTAGACATCTTCTTGGATTGGCTCTGTGTATTTGGACTTTCTAAAATATGATAATATGTAATAAAAACATTTTCAATATGACACTAAGAATGTTTGCTTTGACATGTTTACATTAATAGTTCAGCTAATAGTTTTCAAGGTAAAAAAAACAAAATGGGTAAAAACCCCCATCTGTGCTTTGACCATTCTGAGCTTGGTGGTCTTTTGGGCCCCCACCTTCGACTTAAAGGCAGCGCTGCCATACCTAACCCCAACCCTTGCCTAACCCTAGTGGCATACCTAACCCTTGCCTAACCCTAGTGCCATACCTAACCCTAACCCTACTACCATACCTACCCCTATCCCTTGCCTAACCCTAGTGCCATACCTAACCCTAACCCTATCCCTTGCCTAACCCTAGTGCCTTCCAGGCAGTGCCTTGAAGTCTCGACAGGGGGGTGGGTGGGGGGGTCATACGGTACCTATGAATGCTGATGATGCAGGCTGCTGATATGCATGATGATGTCTTGAATTGGACAACGTTTAACCCTCTGTATTCTGCCATTGGTTGTGTGCCTGGTATCAGGACACATAGCTGGGATAGCTAAAACATCGCCCTTCATCATAGCACTCTACAAGATCTTGTGTGTGTGTGTTGGGGGGCGGGGGGGTCTGTGTGTGTTTGCTATTGAGAGTAAGACTCAGAGAAAGAATTTAGACATTAACATCTCACTCAACAGGAAGAGGATGTTTGGTTCTTAATGTCATAGTATCTTGACTGCAAAACAACTTTCAAAGTTCTCTTCTGAAACAAAGTTGAATAAAAAAAAAAACTGTTTCACAGCTGACTTACTGTAAAATAACCTCTTACCTCTTAGATAACTCTCGCCGGATGAATTTGGTTCCGCCTAGCTCCACTCATATCCATCTGGGATCGCTTCCATTGGGAGTGATTTCAGAACCAGATTTTATGGAAGAGCCAATCAGGACGCAGGGCGGAAGTTTCATAGATGTGACGTAGCGGAGAAGCGACTGTGAGACTGTTTTGCGGCTCGCATCGAGGAAGCAAGGGTCATCAGCGCCACGGGTTGGCTTCGATGTGAGTGGTTGAAGTAGCACGTCAGTAAGGATGATGGACAAGTGGCTTATCCAATCATATGCAAGGATTTTTGATAAGACCCAGCCTTCTGAAGCACCTCTCCAATGGAGTGATCCCAGATGGATGAGTGGAGCTAGGCGGAACGAAATTCATCTGGTGAGAGTCAGGTTAGACTGAATGCCTATTTGTATGTGACTGACCAAGATCTCCATCTTGCATGGGCAGATGAGACCAGTCGGTTCATTATACAATATTTCTTTCATAGTAATATTATATTATTTCTTTCATAGTCCATATCATATTTTATCAACATTAACTAGACTAATTTATCTAATCTAAAAAACAATCGTCTGCTATCTCTCGTTGAGCATGTTATGCAAAATGTAGATGTCTTCTTGGGTTGGCACTGCATGTTTGGATTATGTTGTCTGGATTTCTGAAACTGATGGTGAAAATAGACACTTAAGTGACCACATCTGCAGACATGAGCTCCCATTCCTGATGGTCACTTTACTGGGAGTGGAGGGGAAGGGAGGTCGGGAGAGAGAGAGAGAAAAGAGAAAGAGAGTAGATGTCTTCTTGGATTGGCACAGTATGTTTGGATTACCCTGCAATAACTTATATCTAACCAAGTGCTGTAATACTGAAAGACCGGATTACACGAAACTTGGTGGGCATGTAACCCCACATGGATAGCATGGAACCATCGTTTTTCGTTTTGATCTGTAGACTGGACCCCCCCGAAAGGAGGGTAGGGCAGACACAGTTTTCTGTGAATATCTCGAAAACCGTAGGGTTTAGGAGGACCATTTTTTTTTGTATGTTGATCTCAAGGGGCCATGTCAACCCATTCCATAACCACTCATTTCATGTATAGCGCCACCTAGTTAAACACAAAAAAGTAAAAATGAGGTGTTGTAATTGAAGGTATCTGTGACCTAACATAGTCAAAACTGCACGAAATTGGAAGTGTAGGATCATTATGACACCCTCTGTATGCACGCCAAGTTTTGTGGAATTCCGTTCATGGGGGGCCACACAATAAATTAATTTATGTTACTATACACCAACTGGCCTGTAGGTGGCCGGAGACAGTTTTCTGTGAATATCTTGAGAACCGTAGGGCCTAGGAGGTCCACCTTTTTTTATGTATGTTGGTCTTAAGGGGGCATGTCAACCCATCCCATTACCACTTATTTCATGTATAGCGCCACCTAGTTAAAAATTAAAAAGCAAAAAATGAGGTGTTTTCATCACAATATCTCTGGCTGACATGGTCAAAACACTTGCACAAAATTGAAAGTGTAGGATCATTATGACACCCTCCGAATGCATGCCAAGTTTTGTGAACTTTCGCTAATAGGGGGCCTTACAATAAAATAATTTATGTGTACATTTAGTGACGTACACCAACAAGGATTCCTGGGACACTGAAAGACCGGGGTACACAAAACTTGGTGGGCATGTAACCCCACATGGATAGCATGGAACCATCGGTTTTCGTTTTGATCTGTAGCCCCCCCGCTGGACTGGACCCTGGACCCCCCGAAAGGAGGGTAGGGCAGACACAGTTTTCTGTGAATATCTTGAGAACCGTAGGGCCTATGATGACCAATTTTTTCTGTATGTTTGCCTCCAGGGGTCATGTTAACCCATTCCATATGCACACATGTGCATAAACAGATACACACGCACACACATACATTCACAGTAATCATACGTATGACACATACTCACACAGTAGACATATGTACGCATGCAAACACAGGCACATACGCAGGCAAACACACAAGCACGCACACACACACACACACACACACATAAACATAAACATGTACAGGCACACATGCACACAATTCAAGAATTTATCAGAATTATGAACAGGCAAGATGGGGGTGGGGTTGTATAAAATGAATTTTACATGTGAAATCTATGAACTAATCATGTTTTGGTACTTGTTGTCTAGCAGATACCAGTGAGAATTGAGTGTGGATGATGCAATTTAGTGAGACAGTTAGAATCATATAGGCCTTTCAGCGTGATTTATTTTTGTGGAAAAAATGTGCTGGACTGGGCGGCGGTCATATTTTGTACCGCTCTGCGGTACATCTAGTTACACTTTTTTTTATCAATTTTTACACTGAGTGAGTAAATGGAGAAGGGTGAAAGTGTAGATTAATGTGTGGACAAGCGAGCGTACAAGTTATTGTGCACATGTACTGTAGCCTCTCTCACTCAATTTGGCAGCAGTAATATGTTCTGCTGTGTAGCCAAAGTAGACACAAAGACTGTGGAATGAAACTATTTTGGGGGGTGAAGGATGAATGAACGGAAATCCAACTGAACAATAGAACACAACTGAATGTCTTTCACGTTGGTCAGTTGTAAGTGGAACCTTTTTCTTAAAGCAACATGGCACTTGAGATTGTGGCGCTGGTAAAGGATATACCCACAGCCAACCCCTCTCGCACTTTACAGCTACAATTAGTGCTCAACAGTATTACAAACTGAATTTCAACAAACCATCTGTAAAGTCAGGGGCCGGTCCAGATAAAAAAGGAGATCTTATATGAGATTAAAGTGTTATTACTGAAAATGACATGGGGGGAAAGTCCATTTTTTTCACTTAATAGTTCCTCTGTACTTAAAAAAAGAAATCTGGAATCCATGACTTTTGAACTCCGATTTGAAGATGTTTGATATACCTACATCTAAATGCAATAGCATAGATAATGGCATTCACAGTAAATAATAAATGTTAGGTCTTTCACACAGGTGTATGCAAGAAATACAGTTTGTTTTGCCATTCTGCACTAAATTACATGGTTATAACATAAACTTGAAACAACTTTTTTTAACAACATCACAGACTCAAATGAACACGCTGCTAACAAAAGTAATATGTACCTGTTGGTGATTCCTCTGTAATCATTTGACGTATCTCAGATCACAGATTTCTATTCTTATGTGTTGAACTCGTTGTTTGCATGTTTTAATGAGACCCATCTGAATCTGACAAGAGAAGTTATTGATATTCCATCTGAAACAGGAACCGTCAGTGTCATGTCCAACATCAAGAAAAAAAAAAAAAAACATTGCTATAAATAATGATCAGAAAGAGGGGGGTTGGTTCCTCTAGTTATGCAATCGTGCACATAGCTTAAATAAGGCCATGAGGCCATTTAAGGACATTTAAGGCCATTCTCCTTTACACTAACTGACCAACCACAAGCTGACTTCTGAAAAGCACAATTGTTATACATAAAGTCTAGATTTCTGTTTTCTTTGGTCTGATTCATTTTTGGTGTAACGTTAGTTGTTTGTCTTTTGAAGACTAATGAACGATATTATAATTTCATAAAGATTTAATAACTAGGCTAATATTTATTTGCCAGCAAAGCTGTAGCCTAACCCACCTGCAACTTTTCGGCATGTCTACCGGTTCACTTTGGCTTGTTCTGAGGGAATGTTTTCCCCTCAAAAGGGGCATGGCGCAAACAACCTGCTCTGTGTGACGCGGGTCCGGTTGTAAGTATAGGCCCATGGACATTTGTTTACTTATACCATGTGTTTACTTATACCATCCTTGTTTCCTTGTCTCCGCCCCTCACCTGAATCTGCTTATTAGCGTAATCATTGTCTCACCTGTTCCCTGTCATCTTTATTAAGAGCCACTATCTGCCTTGGCATATTTCCTCACTTGCACCTTGTGAATTCAGAGCCAATGTGTACGGTTTACAGTTAAATATTGTTTTAGGATTAGACAGGGCAAGGCAAATGCATTTCCTTCATCATTGGAATGGGCTTTTAAAGTGTTTTAAATGGAGCTGAAAGTTCAAATGTCAAGAAAATGGAAAATGTTGGTATCAAATCAGATATCTTCAGGTGCCATTTATGAAGCCTCACCAAAAGTGAGTGTGAAACACATGCAGATCAATTACAGAGCCGCAAGAAGAATTAAGTAGATTTTAAAGTAGATTTTGTGCAGTTCTAATTTGCCACGCCACTAGAACACTCAGCTGCAAGATCTTCCTTAACAAAACAGAAAATGTTGCAAAACACAAAGGACTCCAATACACCCAGAACAAGAGTCTATGACACTGAAGGACTCTTCCATTAGCATGGTGTAGTAGTTGGGTCATCTATAGCAGTTCCGTGACCGTGGAGAGCGAAGGTTCGTTTCTCACGAGATTTATCATCTATAAGGGGTTAGGGACTGTACGATATTTAGCGGGGGGGAGGGCCGGTCGCCAGACGATCGGGTTAAAAATGTTCTGCCTGGCCCTCCCCCCTAAGTGACTCAAATAAAACTAGTCGAAAAATGACGTTTACAAGGTTAAAACGGCCAGCAAATGTCATAAGCAAAGCACACATAGGCTACACACACACACACGGGGCTACAAACCAGTGTTGCGCGGGTTTGGTCACAAGCGGTCCGCGGTCGCCCGATATACCGGTAGATATGGCTGTGTAGTCTGTGCCATAAGATTTATTCCTGCAGGCTGCCCGTTTCGGCTGTCATACTTTTAAATGCCTTCGCAAGAAGTAGGCCTACATAGACCATAACGTGTACTACTGTCATCTTCTTTAAGAACTTCTCCCAATATTTCCCATAGCCTATATCGCTTTTCCTGAAGGGGTGTCTTTATTATTTTAACTCGCGTCTTCAGCTTCTTTACTGTTGACTTACTGCATTGATGCTAGCCTTCTCGTGATATTTTAAGTAGGCCTATTTGTAGAAAATATATATTTAATTAATTTTAACTGACCCGCCCGCAAATGACCCGAATATCATAAAAATATTTGGTTTATGACTCATAACCGCGGGTGACCTGCAAGCTTACGAGGGGAGTTTTGGGAGATTCAGGTAGGGTTGCGACTTTTTGGACTCGCCCACTCTTTTCAAAGAGACTTGAATCATGTTTTGGCCTACAAACCTTTTAAAATATTGAAAACGGATCATTGATCAGGGGAAAAAAATATCATGGATCAGGGGAAAAAAATATCATGGATCAGGAAAAAATAATTTTTCCTCGGCCCCCCCCCCAGGCCAAAAAAATTCTCCTGGGCCTTCCCCTAAGGCTTAAAAAATTCTCTTAGGCCCTCCCCCCCCTGACGACCGGCCCTCCCCCCCCCCCCCCCCCCCCCCCGGTAAATATCGTACAGTCCCTTAAAGAAAAAAAATAGCTGGGGTGCCCCTCACAAAAATGTGGGGAAATTTTGTGAGAGCCCTATATCCAATATGGCTGCCGTAAGCCAAACTGGATATGAACTTTTTAATGGTTTTGCCCACAATGCTGCATTACACATGGTTTTTCAGACTATTTGGGTCAAGAAATTCATAAATGATGTAGATTTATTGATTTGACCTATTTCTGACCTTCAAATTCAAGATGGCCGCCAATTTTTGGCTCTTTAAATGTTGATGTTTCAAAATAGTCATAGAGCTGTAATATTAGGCTCAAATGGAAGCTCTGCTCACACTGAGTTCAGAATTACAACATACACATATGTCATCAGATGTCTGTCATTTTTTATTATTTATTTATTATGATTTATTTATTGAATTAACTAAAAACACTCTCCATCTGAATCTGTTGAATCTCCACACTGACTCCTCTCATCATCACTGCTACTCTCATCTGAGCTTTCATGAGGTGTGAGCTGCTGGGGCAAGGGGGTGTGACACACTGGTCGACACTTTCCGTTCTCAAGATGCTCTTGCAGGTTGTAATGGAGCTGGAAATATGAAAGGTAGTTTGTCCTTTCCATATGAAGATTCAAAGAGTCATCATCAGGTGGGACATGGATTGTACACTTATTCAGCAGGCCAGACCAGAGTTTCCAAATGGCACAAACTGAAGAATATGAGTACAATCCGTCTCCCACCTGATGATGACTCTTTGAGTCACACCTCATGACTGCTCAGATGAGAGTAGCAGTGATGATGAGAGAAGACTCTCCGAGAGAGAGATAGACTCCTGACGGGCAGCCGTCCAACCACATGCTCATTGTACCCCTACCTATGAGCCTACTTCAGTCCATCAACCCAACTATCACACCAGCTAACACACGTGATCAATGCTTTGTTAACCTCTGGCACATTTCTAACAGCATTCAAAATGGCCCGGGTAACACCGTTACTTAAGAAAACTTCTCTCAACCCTGCTCAAGTTGAGAACTACCGTCCTGCTTTACTCCTACCTTTCCTATCCAAAGGTATCGAACAAGCAGTCTCCAAACAGGTCTCGGAATTCCTCTCGCCGAACAACCTTCTGGATCTAAATCAATCTGGGTTCAAGAGGGGCCACTCAACCGAAATGGCTCTGCTGTCTGTAATAGAAGCCTTAAAGGAACCCAAGGCGACCACGCGGTCATCAGAACTCATTCTACTTGACTTATCGGCTGCCTTTCACAATGTTAGTCACAGCATCCTTCTCTCTATACTGTTAAACATGGGAAACTCCAGTTTTGCTCTCTCCTGGTTTGAATCCTACCTCACAGAATGCTCGTTTAACGTATCATGGCTTGGACAGCTGTCCGCACCTCACTATCTCACCACAGGGGTCCCCCAGGGCTCAGTGCTGGGCCCTCTTCTCTTTGCTATCTACACCACCTCTTTGTGACAGGTTATCTGTTCGCATGGCTTCCCATACCACTGCTATGCAGACGACACACAGCTCTATATGTCCTTTCCACCGTATGACCCCTTGGTCTCGGCATGGATCTTGGATTGCCTCTCAGACATATCTACATGGATGAAGGCAAACCACCTCCTGCTAAACCTCTCAAAAACCAAACTGCTGGTCCTCTTAGCTAAACCTACTATACATCATGGCATCAACATCAAAATTGACTCCCTGTCTGTTATACCTACAGGGCTGCAAGAAATGTAGGAGTCGTTCTCGACAACCAACTAGCCGTTTCGCACTCTACAACATATGGAAAATCAAGACTTATTTGACTTAAGATGCTACCCAGCTCCTGGTACAGGCAATAGTCATCTCACGACTCGACTACTGTAACGCCTTCCTGACAGGTCTCCCAGCCTGCACAGTGAAACCTTCACCTTCAGATGACCCAGACCAGAACGCGGCAGTGCGCCTGGTCTACAAACAACCCAAAAGGGCACATGTTACCCCGCTGCTCATCCAGCTACACTGGCTACCTATGGCCGCCCACATCAAATTCAAGTCTCTAATGCTTGCCTACAAAGTAGTCTCTGGTTCTGCTCCCACCTACTTGAATGCCCTCATACAGGCATATGCTACCTCCCGACCGCAGCGCTCCTCAGACTTACAACGTCTAGCTCTGCCACCGGTACGCTCAGGTCAATCCAAACTTTTTTCATTTGTTGTTCCTTGTTGGTGGAACGCACTACCAGTTCCTACTAGAGCAGGGACATCCTTCTCCATCTTCAAAAAACTCCTGAAGACCCAGCTCTTCAGAAAATATCTGCTCTCGTAGCACTACTTACAACTAGCTAATTCTAGCACTTACCACCGGACTACAACTGACACTTGACTGTATAAAAACAGCACTCACTCCTTTTGTGCTCTACCTTTTTACATTGTTCTAGTATTGTTGAAAGAATTGTTCTAAAGCTTTAAACTGTTTACCATGTTGTAAGTCACTTTGGCTAAAAAAACGTCTGCCAAATGTAATGTAATGTAATGTAATGTAATGAGTCAGTGTGGAGATTCAACAGATTCAGATGGAGAATCTTTTTAGTTCATTCAAATAAATAATTAGTTTGAGCAGATCTTCCATTTGAGCCTAATATTACAGCTTTATGACAATTTTGAAAAATTGACATTTAAAGAGCCAAAAATTGGCGGCCATCTTGAATTTGAGGGTCCAAAATAGGTCAAATCAATAAATCTACATCATTCATGAATTTCTTGACCCAAATAGTCTCAGAAACCATGTGTAATGCAGCACTATGGGCAAAACCATTAAAAAGTTAATATCCAGTTTGGCTTATGGCAGCCATTTTGGATATAGGGCTCTCACAAAATTTCCCCACATTTTTGTGAGGGGCACCCCGGCTAATTTTTTCTTTAACCTTTATAGATGACAAATCTAGTGAGAAACGAACCTTTGCTCTCCACGGTCACGGAACTGCTATAGATGACCCAACTATAGTGCAGTTCTCAACTGATATTCAGAGCTTACCATTGTATGCTAGACTTCTACATAAGGGTAATGAGAGAATGTGCCAACATAAACAAGCCACTGTGCACACAATATCTAAGAATATCTAAATGATCAGTATAACACAACAATTTGAATCTTTAAAATTTAGCTTTACTGGTTCTGGTGGTTATGGGTAATGATTATTTGGTTGGGGCTATGAGTGTGGGTGTGGCTATGAGACTGGTCACTTAAGGTGGTATTTCTATCTCATAAAAAGTTGGCAAATTGTGTAGGCCTAATTTTACTATCACAGTAAGGTCATTGTAAGGGCCATCTGTTATACTAGGCTATATAGTTTTCAAGACAGTATAGCCTACCCATATCTGGGAAAGTATATGATGTGATCATGCTTGTAATAATAATATACTATACAAAACACTAAAAGATTTTTATAGTTATTTTTGTAGGAGGTTACTTATAAGTGAAGTGAAGCCTGACTAAGAGAACACTGACAAGACTTGCACAATAATCTGACTGGATGTGAAAGTTGCAGAATACCATGGAATACCAGACTGGATGTGAAAGTTGCAGAATACCATGGAATAATAAAAGCAGATTGAGAAATTACACACTGCCTTTTCTCTCCGCCCTACCTCTCCTGTAGCATTTGATCAGTGCTTGAAGTTGAACTAGGTTAGTGCTTAACTACAGTATAGCTACTACAAACTACTCAATCATGGGTGGAGATGGTGGAAGCGCATTGTGCAGAATGGAAATATGCTGAAATGGCATGTGTCCAATGTTAATTTTGTCGCGAACCGTTTATCATCTGGCAGCAGATTAAATGCTCGAGAGAGAAAAAGATGCTGTTTTAAAAGGACGTGCAGACCGAAGCTGCAGCAAACAGGTGATATTTAGACATTTATTTCACAAAATCCAAGACTAAGAACAGACAGACTATGTAACTGGACACATTGAGGCCAAAAATATTGAGAATTCTACAGGGAATGTTGAAGACGAAGGAGTGAATAGTGGCAAGAGTCAAGCCGAAGGCTGCTGACAAGGGCCCGACGCTATTGTAAAGCAATTTACAAAAGATTCACTGAACAAAAACGCTGATATGGTACATGAGAATTTAGCTAAAAATGTGGAGAATGCAATGCAATCAAGCATTTTGGACGATAGGCTAGATTGGCACACAGAATAGGCTAGGCAACAGGCCGATGTGCGTTTTATTTGGAGACTGTTTTGCAAGACGGAGACTGAGTTTGCTGCTGATATTCTGGGGATATAGGCTACAACATAGCCAATGTAGGACTTTAGCCTTTTAATATATTTGCTGCATTGGATCAGTCTTTCTAGAAAGAACAGGCAAGAGCTTTCTAGCCTCACGTCAGCAGCGCCGCATCCCATATAGGCTACATTAAAAACATCCCATATACATTATAAACACAGCAATGTTATAATATAGCCCATCAGCGCATCTCTAGTGTGTGTGCCTCTGTCTCGCTCAGAGGGGAGGGGGAGGCTGAGGGGTCGATCAAGCATGGATTCTAAACTCTGTGGTGGATAGGATCTACAATTAGGTGTTAATTAATATTACTACCTAGGTCAAAGTACTCCCAAGTGCTATTGCGCCAGACATTGTAGTTCTCCTGTTTATTCGCTTGGAAAATCGTCACGTTTCATGTTGTGTGCCCTAACATTTTTAATCAACTACTTGTGCAACTGTATTTAAGTAGGGAAAATGTGGATGTGTTTGATTAATGCCATCTTACTCTCTCTACGGCCACGGCAGAGCCCGCTAGCATAGCAACATGCTAACACATTCGCGCCGCGCGCCAGAGCGTTTGAGTGCACATACCGACGCGGGAGAGGTACGACTCAACTCGTGAAAGTTAAGGTAAGAACATATATTACTACTGATTTTGGGTGGCGTGTTCCTTTAAAGGGACACCAGGCAAGCCTGATGCTTTTTCTCTACGAAACTCCCCCTCGCTCGGTCTGAAGCTCTTTTCCTTTTCTTTGCATCTTCCGTCAAGGGTTTTCACTGCTTCTTTGCCGGCTCTGCCATTATACACACGTTTGCAACAATCGCTAGCGTTTCCTTAGCCTCCCTCTGTGCTGTGGATGCAGGATGGAAACTGAAACTGCTTCGGTCGCCGGGTACGATACACTGAACTTGCAAGCGGGATATTCTTCCTACAGGCAGTAGGGGCGGGCGAGAGAGTCTTCATTCGCCCTGTAATGAGTCATTTAACCATATACCGACTTACGAAGATGAGTAATTAACACAAAAACGTTGCCTGGTGTCCCTTTAATGAACATAACAAGAAACAGGTGAGGCAGTGAAAAGGCTAATTAACAGAAACATGTGAGGGGTAGGAACAGAGACACTATTAACTGAAACACATGGCTATATAAACAAAACATCACATGGTATAAGTAAACAAATGTCCACCGCAACCTTGGAAAAAGACACTCACCCATAGGCATGTAAACCATTTTTGATGTCTTCATTAATATAGTTTGAGTAAAGCTACCAACTCAATATTTTGTGCATGTGCTAATTGAAACACATTCTTTTTTAATTATATGATTGTCTGTAAGGAAGACATTGTCATACATATATATAAAACACATATGTAGTGCATTATTAATAGGTAGAAATATGTCTGTAAGTAATCAAAATCTATGATTTATGACACATTCAAAATTATAAAAATAATTTCACATTTAAGTTTTATGTGTATTTTTCACATAGAAATGTAAAAGATCTGATGTGGTTCGGTTTGAAGATATAGTGGTCAAAAGTTGCAATTGTTTATTTAATGCCATATTCAACATGCCATAACTTGGCAAATATTAATCCAATATAATAAATAAATATATTTGAAAACATCTACAGTCGTGCAATATTCCCTGAAATTTTCAAGCATTTAGCATGAATTGTTCAAACGTAATGACCCAAGGAACTTAGTGCATTTTATCAGACTAATGACCCTGTATTTAAGCCTCTATATCTCGAAAAATAAAGTAAATACAAGCCTAAACTTTTGCACAGTAGTTGTTGGGTATTATAGCATTATTGACATAAATTATGGTCGGGAAGCATCTGTTGATTTGGAACGGAATGACCCTGTTGAAATACATGGGATTGAGGTTGCTAACAGGTTGGCAGCTATGGTTTTGGGAAACGCACCCCAGGTTTTTATTTTCCCAAATAGCCAAACTGCACCAGCTAGTATTAGAGACGTCTATATTAGACAGGCTTTAAATTCCCTTTACACAAAACTTTTCCACTGCAAAGATGGAAAATATTACCAAATTAATTACAATGTATATTAAACGCACTGAATGTCTACCCATATGACTAGGCTATCCGATGACAATTATGGATCATCATTCATTTGAGATGTTCATTGAGTGAGAGATCCAAATAGCGGGGAAAGCCAGAGCAGATGGAACATGTTTTAATCAAACGTAATTTGCAAAGAGATCATATCACACTGAAAGCTCATATTTTGTCACTAACAACCTAGCCTATATCTGTCCTCTGTCAAATACAGTTGCATTATCAGCCCAGCCCTGGTATCTAATCATAACGTTAACGTGCGCAGTCTGCACCTTACTGGCTTAATCCCAATTCACACCAAATATTTGCAACGAGATGAGCTGCAACATTCTATAAGCCAGCAACTTGATGCAACATTCTAAAACTTTGCAACTATGACTAGACATGGTGAATGCTTTGCGATGGCTTGCAACGACGTGCAACACATATATATTTTTGGTTGTTAAATAAATTATAAAGCAGCAATTCAAAATGAAAAGTAATATATGAATGAAATAGCCTATCCAGCATTAACTGAAAAAAGCAGATTAGACCTAGAATAGGTGTATAATTTAGACCTAGAATACACATTTATTTGTGATTGACTAAATATTGTTCAAGAGAAAGGGAGTGAAAAAGGAGAGATGAACTAATCAGCAATCTTTTCAGAAGCTTTCAGAGGCCCTTCCCTCCCTCCTCTCTTCCTCTTCTGGACTCTCCCCTAAGCTGCTGACTTCCTCCTTCACCGCTGATCTCTTATGATCACTCCATCCCTCCAGTCTTCCAGAAGTTAGTGAACCAATCCCAGAGCTAGTAGCTACTGACATCACAGAGTCTTGTTCAGAGGGGGCTTCAGATGCTGTATCTGAGATGTGTGAGTGGTAGGCTGATGTTACTGAGGTTATTTCAGACCTGTCATCTCCACCTACTGAATATAAAACATATGCAGACTTAGAAACTTCTACATATCTGTGTAATTAATCACTTTTTTCTGTACCGTTAAGCAACAATACTGTCTGATTTGAAGATAGATATGGCATTGCATTTTCCTTAAAACCTTTAGTGAATGTCCAAAAACATTTATATGTACAGTATATGCATACGGTAATATTTAGAACTATATTGAACTGAATTATTGTTATTTCTACTTCTAGTGGATAAACACTTGTTAAAACACATGACCTATATAGATCCATACTCATTTATCTTTTTAGTACATTACTTCTAACTGAATGAATATCAGACCTGCTGCCATGTTCAATCATGGAGGGAAGTACTTCTGCCAAACTCACTTAGTGGAGAGTGGACTATGTTTGCTTTGAGTGAAACATTACAACATAAACCTTACAGTTACACTTTACTTGACGGTATCTACAAAAGAGCAACATGACACTGAACAAGTCATAAACGTTTATGACATAGCGCTTCCGTCATTGACGTCTGTCAAGTGTCATTTGTTTTTTTATCATGACAAGTTTGGGTTAGAGTCATTTGTTTTTTGTCATGAGAAGTTATGACAGTGTCATGTCACTCTTATGTAGATACTGTCAAGTAAAGAGTTACCAAACTTACTATTGGGGGGAATATCCAGGCTGTTGGACAGCTCAATCTCTTCCATCTCATGGAGGGAAGTACCTCTGCACACATAATAATAATTTGCTTACATCATGTTTCTAACATATTTACACTTACTATCGGGGGGAATGCCCATGCTTTCTGCCAGCTCATTCTCTTCCATCCGTTCCACCAGCTGCTCCACCTCCATCTTCCTCTCTGCTGCTTTGGTCTCATTTGTCCTCCTTTCCTCATACTGGAAATGGCTTCTTCCATTGAGAACCACTAACTCATCAACCTTCTTCAGTACACTTGGCCAGCTCTCCTCACCTGTCCAGTGAACATACCTGTTCCCACATTTCTCCACCAGCCACTGCAGGGCCTCTCCTTCACTCTCAATGTACTCCTCAACGTTCCTATCTACCGACAGGTCCTGAGAGGAGTCAAACATCACCATGGCGTGATCCCAAACTCTGTCCCCAAGAAGCCCCAGATGTGTCTGGAATAGGGATGTAACGATTACCGGTATAATGATAAACCGTGATAAAAATGTTGACGATAACAATTACCGTTTTCTTTTGAAATATCATAATTATCACGGTTGATTACCACGGTGTTGAAACCGTGTGTTTAATCCTTCCCAGCTTCATCCGAGCCTGCCTTTGACATACAGTAGGCCTGGTACAATGAAGCAAAATTGGTACCCTACTGATTCTGTTGTCTAATTGATGGTTTTAACTGCGAATTGGATTAGGCTACACCTGATTTTAAAAGGCGGAACATTTTCACCGCAAAACTTGCACTGTATCATTTGCACTCTGCGTCTTTTTATGTTCGCGTGCACATTAAATCCATTCCACTCACGTTATCAGAAGAACACAGTAGCCTAAAGTTTTATTTCGAACACTTACTTTGGTCTCACTCAGGGTAGGAATTTCACGGCGGCCACGTTTTTGCCCCTTGCGTTGGCCGTGATGTCCCTTTGAAAATCAGAGGGTTACAGGCCACGGTGCCCTTGGTGCCCTTCTTTCAATATTCTGCTTTGCATCCTACTAATAGCGAATTTTATTTAGCCTATGGCCTGTCAAAATAATCTTAGCATTCACAGCGCAAAATAATTTATTTTACGCAGTGGAGAAAGTGACAGTGCAAGAAAGAAAGTGCGTCTAAATTCACCTATTCTTCTCAGTTGAACTACTCGCGAAGTAGCCTACTCATCACACAGACATCACAAGTATCACATGAAAGAGCTTTTTCTCAGCTTTTAAACAATGTTAGCCGCGAATTGCTGTGGTGAACGGTTCGCGAGAAACGTAAATAATATAATTTAATTTAATCATAAATTCTACTGAAGGTTTTCGTCCATCTCCCTAACCATTCCTCTCGGTGCAATACTTCACAAACCTTTTGTTTAACACATGACAAACCATATATCAGAATAAACAGCAGACCTTACCGAACATAAAGGTGTAAAGCAGTCCCCTGTACAGTTAGCCGTTCCAGAGTAATCCACTTTTGAATTTGCAGTACATTTCGACATGCATGGATGTCTCCAAATTTGGGCTTTAAGTTTTACAATGTGTTTAAATTGTTCCACATGATTTCATAACGGGCCAAATACAAAATAAATGTTACAAATATCGCCTATATATCGGTAAATCAGAGGACAGCTGACTAAGAGTTTGTGAAAGTAGATCACAAAATGCTAAGCATGCATCTAGGCTATTTGAGTTTCTTAAAGCTGAACTGTGCTTAAATTGTTCAATACATGATTTCATAACAGGCCAAATATAAAATAAATGTTAAATATAGCCTAGATATCTGTAAATATTAGATGTTCAGATGATTTGCAGTTCTATATAATATGTCATGTTTCATGTTTTTGTAATGTTTCATACAGTGATGCAGGTCTACTGCAGTGAATAGGCTATACAACTTTGATATTTTTTATAGCCTATGTGGCCTTTGTGCCCTCCACCAAATATGCCCAACTGAAGGCCAAGTGGCCTTGCCCCCAGAATGGTGAAATTCCAAGCCTGGTCTCACTCATTGGATCGATCCAAATAACAGTAATAGCAACCTCCAAGTCATGGTAGGGTAAGTTAAGCGATAAGCACATAGCCAATTAAACATGAAAAACTGAACGGGACACTTTTTGAAACTATTTCAGCCTGTGTAGGCCTATCAGTGCTTTCTGAACATATTGAACACACTTTTAAAAATACCGTGATAATACCGAAAACCGTGATAATTTTGGTCACTATAACCGTGAGGTTAAATTTTCATACCGTTACATCCCTAGTCTGGAATTGTTTCCTTCTTCTCTCAGTGAAGCGCATATAAGTGTAGACTTTCAGTACAAATGCATGTGGACCAGGATCACACAAAGACAGCAATTCTGCTTTAGTTTTCTTAAGATTTCTCCTACTTGGTGTCATGCAAAGTTCAGTGATCTCTTGACCTCCCCTGATCTCCTGTTTATTTTCACACTGAAATGTTACACCTTCTGCTCTGTCTGAGTTTTGCTTCTCAGTATATTTCAAGAGCATCACCTTTATTCCCGGCAAAGGCTGAAGTTCACCTGTAAAACAATGTATTGATTTATTAATGGTATGACTAAATACATTTAGTTAGTGTATTAACTTAATGTGTTTGTATATGTGTATATATGGTGATGAGGTTGCATGCTTATCACATGCTAATTATGCCAGTTGATGATGTTCAAATCAGCTATAACAACTTGTATGGCAATACATAACTCACCCATGACATATTTAAACATAGCGTCCTGTCTGTAAGCTCTTGTCTCTCTGTCCTCCACTCTTGTAGTGAGGTGACTCCTCTTCTTCTCCACTTCCTGTAGAATAGTTGTGTCGACCTCAAAGTGACGTCCACCATTTGCTGCTACCATCTCCTCAATCTTCTCCAGCAGCTGGGTGACCTGCTTGTCATCACTATTCTGATTGTTAAGGACATGATATCTGTTCCCACATTTCTCTACTAGAGACTGCAGGGCCTCTTCACTCTCAATGTGCTGCTCAATGGGTGTGTCTCCCAGCCAGTCTCCATAAGTGAACACCACCATAGCGTGACTCCACACTCTCTCATTGAGAACCTCAAAGTGTTCCTGCAATATGCTTCTATAGTTCTCTGATAAGGATAAATTCACAGGTATGACCAGCAGTACAGCATGTGGTCCTGGAGGACACAGAGACACACTCAGCACAATCTCCTGTTTGGTGAGCTCCTCAGTATCTTTGACATTAATATTCTTCCACCATCCTGGAGCCTCAATTACAGTGACTTGTCTGCCTGCTACTTCTCCCTGTCTCTTCACACACTGAGTTCTTCTCTTTACATCAAACTCCTCTCTGCCCAAGATGGTGTTTCCTGATGAACTCTTCCCAGATCCTATTTGTCCCAGCAGAACAACTCGGAACTCTGACAGGGGGTATACATTTCCTGCTGAAAATAATATATAGGTATAGTTTGTCAATATATGACCATGTTATTTTAAAACTTTATATTTAAGACACTTTAATAGGTGCTTTGGTTTAACTATAGTGAGCTAACCACCTAACATGCATGTAAAACTTGTAAACACCACCTGCAGCCACTAATAAATGCTATCTGGTATATCTTTGGCGGTACTACTTACTATACCCTGATGTGAAAGCTTTTCTTTAATTTGTGTAGGGTCTTACACCCCAGGACACAGAAGTAGTATATGGAACTGTTAATATGTTTATGTGATGCATATGATATAAATATGAAAGATAAGACTAAAAATAATTGGCTAATAAAAACTAACCTAATGAATGTCAAGCATATGCATATTGTTGCTTAAATTTAATCAACTTGACCATTTTACTAATTGCATTATGAACATAGGTGTTTCATAAGCTAGAGATGAAGTGTGTTAATTTATTTTCTGTTGTGAAAAAGCTCAGTTTTTAGTCAATACAAAGACAATACAACTCACTATTCAGGAATTGGATGTGTTTCCTCTCCACCTTCATCAGTCTCTCTGTTGCTCTCTCTTCTTCTTTCTCCCTGCTCTTCTTTGCTTGCTTCAGTCTCTTTCTGTCCATCTCATAGTGACGGCCCCCGTTTCCTGCTACCATTTCTTCTATCTTCTCCAGCAGCTCTGTGACCTGATCATCTGTCCCATCGTTATTGTTGATGACATGATATCTGTTCCCACATTTCTCTACCAGATATCTGATGTGTTCTTCACTCTCAATGTGCTGCTCAATGGTTGTATCTCCCAGGCAGTCTCCACAGGTGAACAGCACCATGGTGTGACTCCAGATATCCCCACTGAAAAGTGCTAAATATTGCTGCACTTCTTCTCTGTACTGAATATTGAAACAGACATCAACACGTATGTGCAGTAAGAGAACATGGGGTCCAGGATCACACAAGGACACACTTAGTATAGTTTCCTGTTTGAGGAATTCAGGAGCGTTAGTCATGCCATCTCTCCACCAACAGCTTGGGGTGTCGACCACAGTGACCTGCCTCCCTGCCACCTCCCCCTCTCTCTTCTCACACTTTGATGTAGAGCACAACTCAAACACATCTTCACCCAGGATGGTGTTCCCTGTTGAAGTTTTGCCAGTGTGCTTGAATCCCAGCAGAACTATCCTCAGGGATGACTGACGTATTTGACCTTTAAGGGGAAAAAAAGAAATGTTTTTAACAGCCAACATGTTATGATATGATGATTAAACAATGTTAAATATCTATCACATTCTCTTTTTAATGGTCAATTTGACAAAATAATGGTAATGGATACAACTGCATTTCAGCTGTGGCTCAACCACATTACTTACTTTCTTAGCACACAAATGGGTAAAAGTTCTGATCTCTTGATTCTAGCTACACACGCATTGGAGCGTCACTGTAACTCACCCAGTGGTGACCTGACGTCATGTCTTTGTTTCTTCACCTTCATCATCCTCTTCTCTGCTCTGATTTTCTCCGTGTTCGCCCGCTCCACAAAGTTTTGTAAAAGATCTTCACTCATTTTAAAGTGAGGGCTCTTATTCATTGCTACCATTTCTTCTATCTTCTCCAGCAGCTGTGTGACCTGCTTGTCATCTCTATTCTGGTTGTTGAGGACATGATATCTGTTCCCACATTTCTCTACTAGAGACTGCAGGGCCTCTTCACTCTCCATGTGCTGCTCAATGGTTGTGTCTCCCAGCCAGTCTCCATGGGTGAACAGCACCATGGTATGACTCCACACTCCCTCACCGAGAAGAGATATGTATTGCTGAACTGATGTCTTGTGTACCTCTGTGAAAGCAGCATCCACTCGTATGACCAAACAAAAACTATGGGGACCCTGATCACACAAATTCTGACTGAGCACAATCTGTAGTTTGAATATCTTAGAGCTGTACTTCAAAGGAATACAGGCCAACCATCCAGGCGCCTCCACCACAGTGACCTGTCTGCCTGCTACTTCTCCCTGTCTCTTCACACAAACAGCAGATCTCTGTCCAGGCTGAAACTCCTCTCTGCCCAGGATGGTGTTTCCTGATGAACTCTTCCCAGCATTTTGAAATCCCAGCAGCACAATCCTGAGACCTGGTAAGATTGTAGCTCCTGCAGAATTACCTACTAACATTGATACATTGCATTGAACACACACACACACACACACACACACACACACACACACACACACACACACACACACATATGTGACCCTGCAAAGCGAAACCAGTCGCTTTGGTAAAATTTACAAAATTAAGTTATTGTGCTCACACGAACGGCCATAAACTAAGATATGTATATCGAGGGTATTGCAAAAGGTATTGCTAAGATAAACAGACTGTTAAACAATATCTCCCAACCTCGGAGATGATCGGAACAGCCGGTCAGGTTAAATTGATTGAGCCACAGAATAACAACAGTCTTATTTACATGTCTGCATGTAGTTGTTAGATTGCACATGTAGCATGTAGTTGTTAGATTGCACATGTAGCATGTAGTTGTTAGATTGCACATGTAGCATGTACAGTAGTTGTTAGATTGCACACAGATTTAACATGTTTGCATTTAGTCTTCTTTTTCTCGACTCTCCAGCATTCTCTCAACATTCCCTTAATTAGCTAATGGCCTCAGTGCGCAAAGACAGGCGGGATTTTCGACGCTCTTTTTACAGTAAACCAACATTTAGGAACAGTATCGAAAAGTCCAAGCCTGAATTGGGTCAGTGGGGATTTGGGGAGAGACTGGAGAAGGGCCTTATGTCTTGGGCAAAAGATCCACTGCGAATGAGGGTCAGCGACTCTCCCCAATGACGAATGTCAGTGTAGTACAATAAAGCGCAAGAAACTAAGACATAATCACATTAATTAATTAAAGTAGCCTACAATGATAACAGTAATGAAATTTACATTAATGACCTTATGTCGGAATGCCACTCCGACAATTACGGCTTCTACACACAGTTGCGTTCCGTCAACGCATGCCAGTGGGTGTTTCCGACGGTAGCTATGCAAATGACTTGAAGTATAACCGTAATTTGATTGGTTGGTGCCGTCCGTTGATTGGCTTGATTGGCCGGTGCCGTCTGTCGGTGCAGCAACAGCTGAACTTCTCAACACGAGCGACGGGAGAAACGCGACGCAACGGACCCACAATTCAGTTCGGCAACGAATGACGTGGGCCCATGTAAAGTGAATGGGATGCGTCTCCAGCACTGCAACGCACGCAACTGTGTGTATGAGCCGTTAGACGTCAATGTCGGAGTGGGGGTATGTCGGAATTGATGGCAGTCCCCGTTGCCATGTAACACTGGCAATGCTACAGTGGACTTAAGCTGCCACCTCCTGGCGAAAAGTTGTAATACATTTCACGCAGCTGTGTGAATCACGGAAAGCGCCACTTCTACATGGGACCCACTGTATATCTTGACTCTAGAGGGAGCTCTACAGTCACCAAAAATACCTAAACCTGCATAGTGTACCTTTAATTCCGTTAAATTGATAATTCAATACAAACAATAACATAAAAAAGGGTGGTAACACTTTACTTGACGGGTGAGTTCATAACACATTCATAGCAGCTATCATAAACTGCACATAAAGCATTCATGACTGTTTCATGAGACATGACTCAACATTCATACCAAACCTTTCATTAATGTGGAAGACAGAACGACGAGAACTTGTCAAAGTAAAAGTCCAAAGTCGCAAAGCAGCATTGCCATTTTTGTTCCAAACCTCTTACCTGATCACGTCACATCTGAGTCAATGGGCTATACTCCAGTGCCAAAAAGACAGAACATGGTCAAGCAAATAATTTTTGTTTCATAAAAATGTATTTGTTTTATGATGTAACCTTTGCAGATGATTTCTCATCTTTTGCTACTGGGAATGTCCAACTGTTCCAGGTTACACAAATACGGGTCAGCTGAATGTCAGTTTACCTCCCAGTGTTAAACTCAGTGATTACGAATACTTCACAACTTGTATAGTAAAGTGACATTTGATGTAGACTTCATAAGATATTCATTAAATATATACAAAGGCTGGAGAGATTAAATTAATGGTATCCAGGTTACACAAATACGATGTTGGACTTTTATTTTGACAAGTTGTCATAATTCTGTCTTCCACATTCATGAAAGGTTTGGTATGAATGTTGAGTCATGTCTCATGAAACAGTCATGAATGCTTTATGTGCAGTTTATGACAGCTGTTATAAATGTGTTATGAACTCACCCGTCAAGTAAAGTGTTACCAAAAGGGTTCATGATACTGAATATTGTGTTTCACGATAATGTGATAATTTATCCTACTTATGATAGAGTGACAAAAAGTGCATCCTGATTGGTGTTGTGATAGATTTAGTATTTTAGTATTATGTTTATCTTCTACTGTCTCTATTATACGGTTGAGTTTTCTTATATGCATATTACTTTTTCTGCTGTAAGTGCATGTTGTATGTGATGTCTGTATGCTACTGAGACCTTGAATTTCCCCTTGGGGATCAATAAAGTATCTATCTATCTATCTATCTATCTATCTATCTATCTTTCTAAAGTGATAGGAAGTGCTTGATTTAGGGAAGGGAGGGAGATGGGAGGGAGAAGTGTAACTTCGTTGGCTGTTGAGGGCAAATATCATCAAAATATTTGCAAAACCAAATCACATATCTTTACTTGCTATGGCTATTTTGAGATTACACTAAATGGAATAAATATAAACCTGTTGCAGAATGCAACTCACCCTTTAAAGAAGTTGTAGGTTTTCTCTGCCTCTGTATTTTCTTCTGTTTGTCTTCTGCTCTACTCTCTTTTTCTCTCCTCTTCTCTTCAACTTTCTGCAATATGTCTCTGTTTATTTCATAGTGACGTCCACTGTTTCCTGCCACCATTTCTTCTATCTTCTCCAGCAGCTCTGTGACTTGTGTATTATCTTTGCTCTTGATGTTGAGGACATGATATCTGTTCCCACATCTCTCTTCAAGCCACTGGAGCATTTTCCCTTTAACCTCAAAGGCTTTCTCTTCTGCAGGAGTCTCCTGAATGAACAGAACTAGAGAGTGTTTCCAGGCTCCATGGCCCAGAAGACTCAAGTGGTTTGATGTGGCGTTTCTCTCCATTTCCGTAAAGGTCATGTTCTCATGGATGACCAGCAGAAAGGCATGAGGTCCTGGAGGACACAGAGTCACACTGAGAACAATCTCCTGTTTGAGGAGGTTAGGAGAATCCCTATGAAAAATGAAATCATAATCCTTCCATCCTGGAGTGTCCACCACAGTGACCTGTCTCCCTGCTACCTCTCCCTGTCTCTTCACACACTGCAGTGTTCTCACATCAGGGTCAAATTCCTCTCTGCCCAGGATGGTGTTTCCTGCTGAACTCTTCCCAGCTTCTCTGTTCCCCAGCAGCACAATCTTCACGTCAGAGCCCACTATTTCACAAGACAACTGGCCAGTTATTCAGAAAAAGGATAACCTCCCCAAACATATATTAATAGTGTTAATAAAGAATTATTAGCCATAGTGCAATCTGTACACATAGACAAACACTGAGAGGAAGAGATAGCACTGATAAACTCACCAGAAGATAATCCTTCTGCAGCCATTTCTGCTGTTTCACTCAGGTGGTCTAACTTGTGGCTAAAAGAAATCATTACCCACACCTTTTGAAAAGGGATAACATATATATTAAATTAATGTGTACATTTATTATGATTTATTATTATTCATTTATTATTATTTTTTTCTTTTTTTCTTTTTTTCTTTATTTTTTTTTTCTTTTTCGCATGCCCAAATTTCCGTCAATGAGTCCCGGGACACTGAAAGACCGGGGTACACGAAACTTGGTGGGCATGTAACCCCACATGGATAGCATGGAACCATCGTTTTTCATTTTGATCTGTAGCCCCCCCGCTGGACTGGACCCCCCGAAAGGAGGGTAGGGCAGACACAGTTTTCTGGGAATATCTCAAAAACCGTAGGGTTTAGGAGGACCATTTTTTTTTTGTATGTTGATCTCAAGGGGCCATGTCAACCCATTCCATAACCACTCATTTCATGTATAGCGCCACCTAGTTAAACACAAAAAAGTAAAAATGAGGTGTTGTAATCGCAGGTATCTGTGACCTAACTTAGTCAAAACTGCACGAAATTGGAAGTGTAGGATCATTTTGACACCCTCTGAATGCACGCCAAGTTTCGTGGAATTCCGTTCATGGGGGGCCACACAATAAATTCATTTATGTTACTATACACCAACTGGCCTGTAGGTGGCCGGAGACAGTTTTCTGTGAATATCTCGAGAACCGTAGGGCCTAGGAGGTCCACCTTTTTTTTGTATATTGATCTCAAGGGGCCATGTCAACCCATCCCATTACCACTTATTTCATGTATAGCGCCACCTAGTTAAAAATTAAAAAGCAAAAAATTAGGTGTTTTCATCACAATATCTCTGGCTGACATGGTCAAAACTGCACGAAATTGAAAGTGTAGGATCATTATGACACCCTCCGAATGCATGCCAAGTTTTGTGTACTTTCGTTCATGGGGGGCCTTACAATAAAATAATTTATGTGTACATTTAGTGACGTACACCAACAAGGATTCCTGGGACACTGAAAGACCGGGGTACACAAAACTTGGTGGGCATGTACCCCCACATGGATAGCATGGAACCGTCATTTTTCGTTTTGATCTGTAGCCCCCCCGCTGGACTGGACCCCCCGAAAGGAGGGTAGGCCAGACACAGTTCTCTGTGAATATCTTGAGAACTGTAGGGCCTAGGATGACCATTTTTTTCCGTATATTTGCCTCCAGGGGTCATGTTAACCCATTTCATGTGCACAAACAGATACACACACACACACACAGTAATCATACGTATGACACATACTCACACAGTAGACATATGTACGCTTCCATGCACAGACACATACGCAGGCACACACACAAGCACGCACACACACACACTCACACACACACACACCCACACACATAACATAAACATAACACAAACAATCAAGAATTTCTCAGAATTATGAACAGGCAAGATGGAGGTGGGGTTGTATAAAATGAATTTTACATGTGAAAATCTATGAACTAATCATGTTTTGGTACTTGTTGTCTAGCAGATACCAGTGAGAATTGAGTGTGGATAATGCAATTTAGTGAGACAGTTAGAATCATATAGGCCTTTCAGCGTGATTTCTTTTTGTTGAAAAAATGTGCTGGACTGGGCGGCGGTCATATTTTGTACCGCTCTGCGGTACATCTAGTTTTCCATTGAGGTTATATGTATATTTAAGTCCCACAAGTAGGCTAGCTGTTGTTGTTTGCATTGTCATGGTTAGGCTAATTCAAGAGTCCGATAGATAATTGCTGCTTGTGAAAACGATTATTAGGTTGTTGTTTTTTTCGCACCCATGCAGTGCAGTGTTACATGTTTTGAATTTAAAATAAACATGCCCCTGATGTACACTACATTGTTTAGGTTTTTTAGTCAGAGAAGCTACGTAGGGCCTAGGCAATGTCATTTTTGTTGTTCCATTACCTCCAACCCCCGTTTTGAGTCGCCGGATCCACCCCCCCTCTGCGCTCGGGACCTCCCACATTACAAATTAAGCACTGGCTATGTAGCCTCAACCAGAGCATGTATATGGACAGCCTGTTCACTTCCATTGTATCAAATCTGGTTGCGGTTCACCATAGTTCCATTAGAGATGGTCACAAACTAGCACAACATGACTGTCTGTTGGAACAAAACAAAAAACTAGAAAATCGCTTGAGATTTTGACAATTTATGGTGATTTTATTTTCGTTACACCTTTGCTAGACGCTAATGCATTAGAGAGGATCCCCGCGGCAAGATAGCGTCTGTATTGACGCATTTGTTCTAATGAAGAGCAGTAGTTAAGGCGACATTTAGTCAGTATGTGTGTTTTGTCTATTCGCCTTATTCACCCGGAGGCCAGAACGAGACTACAGAGGTACACTTGCCATTACACCTCAGTCCAGCAGATGGTGGTGGTAATGCACTCTGTTTGCAAACTGCCAAAAAACTCACTGAAGATGAAGAAGAAGAACAGGCCAGTGAACCCAACTTCAGTAAGTTTTTTACAGTTTGCGAACAGAGTGCATTACCACCATCTGCTGGACTGAGATGTAATTACAAGTGTACCCTGTAGCCTCGTTCTGGCTCCCGGGTGAATAAGGCGAATTGGCCTACATGCTGGACGTGACATTGGGGGTGTGGCTGCATCGCTGATTCTAGATTTGATTTCCAAGTTAGAGATCAAGACTGAAATCCTGACAGCTCTAATCAACAACAATAGTGCTGTTATCACCAGTTTTCAACACCTCATTTTGTGATCATGACCCAATTCACACACTGACATGTTTATATTACAACCACAGCAATAAATTGAACTACAGCGATGTTAAATTAATGGTGTCTAATTGTAATTTGTCGTACATGTCTAATCTTTTTTGCCATTCACTATGGCAGAACTAAAGTTACATATCTGCAAAAACTCAATAGGCTTACATGAAGTAAGTCAGAAACATACGTCCTTACGGAACAGGACAGCTAGGAATATGTAAAACTAAATAAAGTTTGCTTGAGTAGACTAAGATTAATGTTAATGAGTAAAAGCTGAATATTATTCAACACACATCACACGCAAGCAACACACTTAGCTTAACAGCATAGTGACATACAGTACTGATCGGAGGAGCGTTTTCTAGCTGTATTAAACGCCACGGCTCAATGTGTTTATATTACATCACTTCATACTAAATCTATCACTATCCACTAAGGCTGCATCTTCTGAAAAGAAACATAATTGAGAATGTGAATATAATAAAGTGAATACTTACTAGTTACAGCAAGAGACAATGACAGTGACAGACAATCCAGCTCTGAACTGAACTGAAAATAGCTGGTTCCTGTTTTCTCATGTTGTCATGTGACACCGACAGAAGTCAGGTCCCTGACCATTAACACAAAGAATGACTGTCTGCTGTCCAAAAGTGCTCCAAGTAAAGAGTAGTATTTCCATAGTATTTCAGATTCCAATTATCTGCATTGTCATTAGTAGATACAGCATGAGTGGACTACAGTGACATAAAAAGTAATTTATTTACTTTCAGTCTTTGGCTTCTAGAAATGGAATGGACATTCCAGGAATTGTGTCGTTATGACATCTTGACCACAGGTCCTGCTCTCACATGACTGCTCTTAAATACCTCTATTTCGTCATTTCATTTCCAAAAATCTGCATTTCAAACGCTCAACAACACATTATCAAGGTGTGGCTGTGGTGCACCAGCAGTAGCTTTGCTGTCTGACAATCAGATGGTCAAGGTTTGCTGTTGCAAGTACATGTCTCTTTTGATAAAAGCATCTGCTAAATACAAGACAACTTACCGTCTGCTTTAAACTTTTTGTTCCTACCTCATGAAACACCCACTCATCTTTGTCTGTTCTATGTTGCAGCAGAGCTCAGTAACACTTTATGAAGCATGAATTAATTCACAATTTATGTATTACTTCATTCCTTAAAATATAAGGAATCAGGAATTGACACGGCTTATTCTGTAATTCGTGACCTCATACATAAACAACACAGCACCTAAAGCATTAGATACGGTAGGCACAATCATTATGAATTATGATATAATTAAGCATAATCATGATTATTTGCAGTTCTCTAAACACGTCATTATTCACAACATTAGTTGAGGGGCCACAGACATGATGAACTCATGAGCAATTAATCTTCACAATGATCTGATCTTGTGACTTTCTTCAGTCTTTCCATTCTTCCACACATGTTGATGAGCCAATCCCAGAATCCGTTTCTGATGCTGTGTCTGACGAGTTTTTGTGGACACTTGAGGTTGTTTCAGACTTATTGTCTGCAACTAAAACACACAAAGCCTCAAACTTCCAGACAGTTCTAACTTTTTTAATGGTAAGATGAATGTGGTCAAAATAAGATGTGGATGTAGCAGCTGACGTTGCTGCTACATCCTCCTCTCTCATCAAACAAGGGACAGCTATCAAAGGGAAATAAAACACAACAGTGATCTAACTTACTAAGTCACACACTCACTAAAGGATTTCACCACACACACCAAACACCTTACTATATACAACTGATTTGTATTGCACAGTAATGCATAAGCAAATGTCCAGGACACTGGACGTGATGACAATTACGATAGTCTTGACTTCAGACATGAAATAGGTCTTGAGACTGTCTGGTATGAAAATTGTGCAGTATCTAAGTTATGACACCACAGAGTACGTAAGGTAACAGTTTTAAGATAAAGTAGCAGGTTGAAATCTACCCAAATTCTCTCAATAAAAGCACAAATTACCAAAAACCCTACTAGGACAACACTGGCACATTACTTATTTGTGAAATAATTTATATTATAACCCCACAGGTTTATTTAATCGTCTTTCATGATTGGACATTTCTGGTCATCACATGCACAGTATGGGAAGGTTTGTTTTTATAGGCCAAGGTCTTGGGAAAGGTAGCTGTTCAGTTATTTAAGGAGGGTGAACATGATGCCACAGGTTTGTTTTTACAGGCCGAGGTCTTGATAAAGGTAACTGTCCAGTTCTTTTAGGAGGGAGAGCATGATGCCACATGCTCTGTCCACCTTTTTAAGCACCATGTCGATGAGGGAGGTCACCTGGTCCTGCAGCACACTGGTCCTCTGCAGGACGTCTTCTGCCTCCCTGCTGCTTATCACATGAGGATGAACTTGAAGTTCATCCAACAGATCTCGGAGTAGAGCTCCCGATGTTTTCTTGATGAGATCAGGACGAATCATGAACAGTCGATCTAGAACGAGATCATCAACATAAGATTTGACTTTTGACATTAGCTGCTACTGCTACTATGGTCTACCTAAGCAAGTAGGTTTAGGATTGTGTAGTTACCTATGCACACAAATTAAATGTAGAATGAGAGCTCTAGGTTTAAACAGCTTTTGGTACATTCATCATACTCATATAATTTTTTAAAGGTCAGCATTGGATTACCGGTATGTACCTTCATGTGACATGGAGGCCATTTTCCCTTCTTCCTCATCATCCCTGGCACCTCTGCTTGTGTAATGACTGTGGGTCATGACTTGGGAACGTCTGGATGCTGCTGAGGGAATTTCATGACTGTGTGCCATTTCTCCAGTCTCACCGTATTCAAACAGGTCTGGAGGTCTGATGTATTTAAAAGTTATGTGTTGTGGAGAAGTTTTAGAATCATGGCAGGATGCCTTAAGGCTACATTTGCTGTTCATCCAAATGGATATGTCTGGACGATGTTTTTTGATCTTCTTTTTATCTTGGAACTCTCGTAAATCCTGTTCTACCGCCTGAATCATGGAAGCATCACGTGGCACGATATACGTGAAGAGAACCAGGGGTGTCACTCTGGTCCGGTAGATTAACACATCCAGATGGGCTTTCATTGGGATTCCAAATTTCACCAGGACTTCTGTCAGTGAGAAGGAGGGCTTGAGGAGCTTTGCATGGAAGCGGGTCAGCTCACATTTCTCTAGAGTCACACTGCTGTTGACCCCATGCAGAACTCTTACAGCCTCTCTAAGAGAGGAGTCTGAACCTCCCAGACAGGCAAAATGGGGCAGATGAGCCTCCAACAGTTCACCTAAGAGCACTTTGATGTCCATCAAGGGACCAATTGGCTCATACTGCAACATGGCAAGCTGTGCTCTGAATACATGGGGGTCACTAAAGTGATACTGTAGAGAGACTTCAACCGCACACACCCAGCGCAAACCAGACGCTGTGCACTCAAAACTTCCTGATGGAGACCTGTGTTTATACACTGGGACTCCTGTCTCCATGGAAACACAGGGTTCCATGAGGATCCAATGTGAGGTGTCTTCAACATCTTCACAGGATTTGCAGCAGTTTGGTTGTCTGTAATATGCACATGGAATTTCTCCAGCTGAAATGCCTAACCTTTAAGAGAGGACATTTAGTTATGTCATTTCTTCATAGATTTTTTCCTGATAGTTTGGAGATAGATAGATAGATGGATAGATAGATAGATACTTTATTGATCCCTAGGGGAAATTCAAGATAGTCCTCTGTTAGCAAACAGCCACTAAACAGGTGGTAGACAAATTCTTAAATGCCTCTAAATTAATCACACGTTTAAGGTATAGTAGCTACAAAGATTAAATTAACTCAACCACCAGCAATCTATGGTTGAATTGGAACAATGCAGTGCCTGTAATCAAGCATGAATTCATTATGATCATAAAATCTATTTAAATGACTGTATGAGAAGGTAAATCTAAATCTTTATACTCATCCATATCTTCAGACAGTCCTCTCATATCTGACCCAAAGTCAGGAATGTCTACAGAATCCAAATCCTCCTGGTCCAGAAACATGTTTTCTGAGGAATCTTCCCTAATGACATTAGGCCAATGTGAATTTGATAGTTCTGGGACTTTGTCAACTGTCCCAGATGACTTTCCCTTTTATGACTTTCATTGAGATATTAGGAATGTATTAACACACAGCTTGCCCATTTCCAGCAAAAAAAAAAATGTTTGTAGAAGAGCAATATTTTAAAAGTGTTGATTGAAATACAGATTGTATTGCCATCATTTTCTCTTCATGGTTGAAAAGGCATATCTCAAAAACAAAATAAGATGACTGAAATGTTTGCATGTTTTGCCCAAAACAAAATAAGATGACTGAAATGTTTGCATGTTTTGCCCAAAACAAAATAAGATGACTGAAATGTTTGCATGTTTTGCCCAAAACAAAATAGGATGACTGAAATGTTTGCATGTTTTTCATTCTGCACCTGCCCGTGAGCACTCTTACATGGAACCAGAGAAGGAACTGCAACCGGTTCAGAAACCGGATGTTTCCCGAGAGTGAAACTCCAAAATGTTGTCATAACTTGCTTAATTTCATAATGTATCACCATGGGAGTCAGACGTTAGGCCCTATAGCCTACTGAGCAGTCCCTCCAGGAATTCGCGATGTTGCGATCGCAACAATTAACGCAAATTCAGCAAATCCTCTAGTCTGGGTTTTCCCATGCTGCCTTATGCGCGCGATTTTATTCACGCTGCTAGGCAGCCTGGATTCCATGGAGCAAATTTTCGCCTCAGTTAGGGGACCAATCACAGAACGGAGAGAAGGCAGCAAGACGATGACGACACACCGAAGCCGTTATGAGCTACGTACAGACGCATTTGATAGACATTCGTAGCGCCCAATAAACGGCTCTGGGCATTTGTAAACCACATTTCAAATACGAGAAAATGAATGCCTAGTTCCCAGACCCCATCTCAATGAGATGAGGTCTGACATTAGCCAGGCTACAAATCCTTGTGAATTCTGGGCGACCTCGCAATTTTTTTTTACCAAACACTGCAACTTTTTTGCAAATTTGACCAATCATCATGGTTTCCCCGTGAAATTTCACCTACCACAACAGTCCCTCGCGCAGAATATTGAGTCAGATGCCACACTCACTTCCACAGACACCAGAGACTGCCCTATAACTTGTTCACTCCTCATGACAATAAATAGAAGGCTAACGTTAATGATCTGCTTTACTTGCATCTCTCAACCTGGTGTTGCTAACCTGCCTAGGCTATGAAAGTAAGTTAATTAAGGCTTACTTGGTTTACTGACATTTGAGTAGGCTACTGTCGTGGAAAATGTCCACTTCCGAATCCAATTTGCCAATTAACAATTACCAGTTGACTATTTAGTAATTTAGCACACCGGAACAAGGCGTCCGAAGGAGACAATGTAGACAGAAGATTTTCTGAGGATGACTGATCTTTATTCTCCATATTGCAATGATAGTACAGCCTAACCAAAGTCCAGACCAACCATCAAAGCAATAGGGAGGAGATGTCATCAGCTGGGGCCCCCGACGAAATCTGCCTACGGAGGGCTATACACAATATTTTATACCCCTTGGCCCTCGAGAAGTGCCACCCTCTCACGTCATCCCCAAAAACACCCTTCACCAATCAGCATTAAGCAGGGTCACTTACATTGGTGGAAACCATCTTCCCATCATGCATAAAACAATATGCAAACCTGTCTAATGCATAGGAAACATATGTAAAATAGAGGTTTTCTGGTTCTTTCCAGTTTGGGCAAATAGGGCCTTCTTATCTAATTCTCTTCCTAGCTGGACAGGCCCTAAATCATAAGACGCAGCGGCCTCCTACTCCCTGTCCTGTTCGGTGCTCACCAGCTGGATAACCCCCCTCTTCCCTTGACCATGTAAGGAGGAGATGCTCTCATCCTGGTACCCCCAGTACTTTTCCACTCACCCCACTCCTCTGATAGTTGGTCTGGCCTACACAAGATACAATGACCTCACACCGCTCACAGCACATGCAGTGACATAAAAACTTATGACACTCATGACTACATTCTTCTAAAACATGAAAACCCATGCAATATTATAAACCCTTATGAAACCCATGATTACATCCCTTTAAAAATCATGAAAATCCACCATACTACAATATGCAACCCATTGGCAAATGTTTACACCTGGAGATGTCCTTTTAGCTCGTGTCATGTTTGCTAGCTTGTGGGCTCAGTTTGTGTAGTGTTACCAAAATCATAGACAAAATCATAGACAGTTTGTGTAGTGCTACCAAAATCATAGAAATTAACATTGTAAGACATTTACCTCTTCTAATGACATAGAAAACATCCCGAATTCCATCCACATATCGTAATGCACTATGCAAAAAGTTATTTCCAGTGTACAGTGAGATGCAAGCATTCCAATCCACTTAGAAATGTTATTACGCTACTCTCATGTCTTAAAGTCATGGGGCTATATTGTGGGGCACCAGCGCATGGCGTACAGTTCGTTTTTCAGTCGCGCGAAGTTGAATTCGGTATTTTGCACCTTTATTTTTTAAGCATTGCGCCCAGGGGTGTTGCAATTAACAACCTAGGGCGGGCCCTGGCGCGTTGTCTAGAAATCGCTATCATACACCACCTAAACCTGGTCAGAAGTCAATGGCGAGTTGTTCATATGCTATTTTAAGAGCGCATGTCAACAGTCATATTGGCAGGTGCACGCACCATCCTTCTATCATTCATGAACTCACACCAGCGCACGTCCATGCAAAGCATTACAAATTGCACGATTACAATGGTCAACATAATTAGAATAAAGATATTACGAAATACTGTACATCTCATGATGAGTAGTTATTCACCATCATTTGCAAATTGGTAATGACGGTTAAAAGTGATTAGGGGAGAGGCGAGAGACACGTATGGCGCACAGCTGAAGACGCACTGTCACGAGATATAAGCAACTCCTCTGCAGGATAAATGTTGTTTTATTCAGTCATTTGAGCAACATTAGGGTAAGTGTTGCTTTTTCCAGCCTATGTTTTCGATGGTAACCCATTGTCAGTCAATAGTGAAAGTAACTGCATATAACTGTCTTGTCGTTGACTGACTCCTTGGTGAAGTTAGTTTCACTTTGCCAATGAGTTCAAATAATAGACGAGTGCAAATGCGTGAAGGCTATGCTAGGTTTTAGTAAAGCATGGTTTAAGAATGATTATTCCATACGGTCTCGCAAGCAGCCTCCTTCAAATGCGCCGTTGAATGCCAAAATACCGATGCATTTATTTGACATATTGCGCGTTGCGCCGTTAAAGGGAATGACAGATGTCATTCTCATTGGTTTAAAATGATGTTACGCCCCAAACACACCCATATGACTGATTAAAAGACCTAGGAACACCTTGTTACGCCATGCGCTCCATTTTTGTGAACGAAACTCCTCCCAATGTGAACTGGACATCCTACTTAATTTGAATAGACTTTTGACGAGTGACGATGCACTTTAGAATGTCATGATAGGGCCCTTAATGTCTCATGTCTTAAAGTGGCAGGCAGTCAATTAGACTTACACACCACCAATGTAATGACATTAAAGAAAAGTGTAGTCTAATAGTTTAAATCAATATGCAATTACTAGATACTTAATTGGCTATTAGTAATTATGCAAGTCACAGAATACAAATTATTAAAAAGATACAAACTTAATATGAATTACAACATATATGAATGTATTGAAACATATGACATGATGCCATCGCTTAAGGGGGCTGTCTTTTTTGGACAGTTCTATGAAAGGTTATACTGCTTTGTGAATTACCCCAGTCAAAGTATTTACACAAATAAAGTAGGCCTACTTTGATTTCCTGTAACCCTTACTATTTACCTTTACTTATCCTTTTTAATAAGCATCAAGATGATCAGTGTAATTTTGGTCTTACTAACCTTAATTACCCTCAATTAAAAAATATATTTTTTAAAAATCACAACTATTTTTGCAACTTTCACTTCCTCTCGCAATTTCTTCGCAACAAACAGCTAAAAACACCGCAACTCCCATCACAATTTTTTAGAAAAGTTGTTGCGAAATCAGGCACTTTAGATCGCAACAATCACAAAAAATCCTCACGAAATCCTGGAGGGACTGACTGAGGCACTCCAAAATACCCTCCAGAATTTTGGCACCTCTTTTTAGTCAACTTTACCAAAGGTGGCAACAATTTTGGATGGTACTGTATATGCAAAACAATAAGCAAACATGCACAGTTGTTCATTAATTTGGCTGAGATGATCTACATGTCATTCTTGGATACTAGATTTTTGCTTGCAGCCATCAATACATATTTTTCTTTAAATAATTATAAGTACTCTTTTGATCCCGTGAGGGAAATTTGGTCTCTGCATTTAGCCCAATCCGTGAATTAGTGAAACACACTCAGCACACAGTGAGGTGAAGCACACACTAATCCAGGCGCAGTGAGCTGCCTGCAACAACAGCGGCGTTCGGGGAGCAGTGAGGGGTTAGGTGCCTTGCTCAAGGGCACTTCAGCCGTGCCTACTGGTTGGGGTTCGAACCAGCAACCCTCCGGGTTACAAGTCCGAAGCACTAACCAGTAGGCCACGGCTGCCCCAAATTTAATTGAAATTAACTGAAATATATGAATTTTAAATTGTTAAGATCCTCACACTTTTTGTGACATCCAAGTCTTCCAGATGTTAAAGAGCCAATCCCAGAGCTGGTAGCTCCTGACATCAGAGAGTGTTGATCTGAGGGGGCTTCAGATGCTGTGTCTGAGTTGAACGTGCCATAGCCAGAGGTTTTTTCAGATTTGTCATCACCTGTCACTGAAAACAAAACACACATTTTTCCAGAAACAACATTCCGGCATTGCATTGTCATTTAATGCCACACATTCAACAATAAACATCACTTTATATGTATGTATTTGTTGTAGTTGTATTCAAATTTCTTATGAGTGGTTTAGACCAAGGCAATGCAATTAGGGGCCCGCCATGTTAGTCCTAAAGTTATGTCAGCAGCTGGGAATTTTGGTCCCAATAGTCATGCAAAATCATACATTTGTACATTTGAGTTTAACAAGTTCGAACTATCAAAAGTATCAAAAACTATGAATTGTTATGAAATGCTTTATAAGACAACACCACATATGTCTTTACAAAAAATAATAGACTAGTTTATAAGATGCTCACACTCACTTCCAGCCACATTTTCATGAACAAGCCAATCAGATGACAGATTATAGATGACCACAAATGATGCAGCCCACGTGGATTAAATGACCCTCCGTTAAAAAACTGCCAGTCCGCATAGACAACATACTCTTGTGTCCAGCAGTAATGTGAGATATAATAACCTTGTTATCTAGCTCATTTAGATGTCTATTTAAATTTAACACAGAGCCAATATTTAGATAGCCTCGTGAGACCATCCTGATCTCGCGAGCTTCAGGGTTTCACTCGCAGATCAGTCTGGATACTTTCCGTTAAAGAAAATTTGGAGCAAGTTCACCAAACGAACGTCCAATCAGCGTTGGCTTTGAGGCGGGTTGAGGTGTGACGCAACGAACAACATGACGGCATCCACAGAGATGAGCATAGCTATCGCGCAAGTTTTATTCAAATTAGAAAGTATTCCTGGGTAAACTGTGAAGCTATGAGTCTCAGCCATGCAGCTGGGAGGAATGAACGACACAGACATCCTCCACGGCTGATTCCAGTTCATAATGGAGGAATATACTATCTTCAGAAGTGTAGGGCCTACCGTGAAAACTAGATGGGAATTGTCGTTGATTAGGTTCATAAATGGTAAGTTAAAACATCTTAACGTTTGTCACGTTACCTAACTTAATTGTATGTTACACGGCATTAGAAGAATACTTTGTTCATCTAATTGGTTGATTTGGCCTGTCGATAACCAACAAAGGTGGTGATAGACAGATGGTTTATCCAATCAGCTAACCAGTATGTCCGCCCCTTCCCAAAAGTTCTTCAATGAAAAGTTCCCAGATGGATATGCGGAGCAAATCCATCTGGCGGAGTCAGGTTAATATTTAGATACCTAAAGGCTAATATAAAGTTACTTGATACCATAAAAAAGAATAATCTCAAAATACACAGGGGATTTGCCACTAGTCTTAATGTGGTTGCCTACTGAAACCTGGTAACTGTTCATGTTAAGCTCACTGTCATCATAAAATTAACCAAAACCACAACTGACCCATGAGGGGAGGCCCGATTCTATTCGCCAGGTCATTCTCCTCCTTCAGGTCTTCCAGATGCTGCACCTCCATCTTCCAGTCTGCAGGTTTGGTCTCATTTGTCCTCCCTTCCTTATACTGGAAATGGCTTCCTCCATTGAGAACGACTTACTCATCAACCTTCTTCAGTACACCTGGCCAGCTCTCCTCACCTGTCCAGTGAACATACATGTTCCCACATTTCTCAACCAACCACTGCAGGGCCTCTCCTTCACTCTCAATGTACTCCTCAATGTTCCTGTCTGCAGTCAGGTCATCAGAGGAGTCAAACATCACTATGGCTTGATCCCAAACTCTGTCCCCAATAAGCCCCAGATGTGTCTGGAATTGTCTCCTTCTTCTCTCAGTGAAGTGAAGATCTGTGTCAATGCTCAGCACTAAAGCATGTGGACCAGGATCACACAGAGACACCAACTCTGCTTTAGTCTCTTCTAGACTTCTCTTACTTGGTGTCATCGTAACTATAGTAATCTCTCGACCTCCCCTAAACTTCTCCTCACACTGAAGCATTACTCCTTCTGCCATCTCTCCTCTGTCACTGTCTGTGTCTTGTTATGAAGTAAATTCCACAACATATTGCAGGAGCATCACCTTTATCCCAGAGAGAGGCTGAAATTCACCTGTAAAACAGTTCATTAATTTACATATTCCCCAAAACCCCACCCCCATACATTTGGCCTCAATTAAAAGTCCTAAATGTATTTTGTAGAGAACAAAAGGAGTTAGCTAAGTAGTATGCATGGTGTGGGATATAGTCAAGTAATGTAATCTAGAGAGGACAAAATTAAATTGCTGGTAGTCAGCAGGATGGCATACGGTATTTCAATAAAAACAAAAAGATAAATCATGTGTATTGGTAATGTTCCGATCATTGTATAATAAACAACTCACCCATGACATATTTAAATACAACCTCCTGTTTGGAGGCTTTTGTCTCTCTGTCCTCCACTCTTGTACTGAGGTGTCTCCTCTTCTTCTCCACTTCCTGTAGAATAGTTTTGTCAACCTCAAAGTGACGTCCACCATTTCCTGCTACCATCTCCTCAATCTTCTCCAGCAGCTGTGTGACCTGCTTGTCATCTATATTCTGATTGTTGAGGACATGATATCTGTTCCCACATTTCTCCACCAGAGACTGCAGGGCCTCTTCACTCTCAATGTGTTGCTCAATGGTTGTGTTTCCCAGCCAGTCTCCATGGGTGAACAGCAGCATGGTGTGACTCCAGACTCTGTCACTGAGAAGCTCCAGGTGTTCTTCGATGTTTCTAATGTTATTCTGTGTGATGGACTCAACTACTCGTACAAGCAGTAAGAGAATGAGAGGTCCTGGAGGACAAAGAGACACACTGAGCACAATCTCCTGTTTAGTGAGCTCAGGAGTGTCTATGATGTTGATATTATTCCACCATCCTGGAGCCTCGACTACAGTGACCTGTCTGCCTGCTACTTCTCCCTGTCTCTTCACACACTGCAGTGTTCTCACATCAGGGTCAAACTCCTCTCTGCCCAGGATGGTGTTTCCTGATGAACTCTTCCCAGATTCTCTGTGTCCCAGCAGCACAATTCTGAACTCTGATAGTGGAGATGGTTCTCCTGTAAAATAGAATGAAGCAAATATGTGTTGTGAGAAGGTGACATCCCCCTTCTCACTGTCTTGCAATCCCAACAGAACTTTGATTAAATCATCATGGCCCACAAGAGAAGGAAAGAGAGAGAGAGAGAGATGAAGGCACTTTGGACACACACACTCACACAAATATACTCACTCACATATTCACTCACTCTGTAACACACAAATACTTTCTCTTCTCTCCCTTTCTCTCTCTCTCTCTCTCTCAACAGTTAATGTCGAGCCCTGGAGAGAAAAATAGAGAGAGAGAGAGAGAGAGAGAGAGAAAGGGAGAGAAGAGAAAGCAACCTGCTCATCACACCTGATTGCCCCTGTGGCAACCACATATTGTAGCCCACGTTTTTCTTGTACTTTTAAATATATTTTCATTATTTCATATTATCTTCATTACAATACATTTTATGGTATTTATGGTATTTGCATTCAGATTTATTTACTATGTTCACGCTCTCAAACATAATTGTTAAAATATCCCACACGGTTGGAATACAGGAGTGCATTTTTCACTCGCAATGGCAGAGCAGATTAGGCTAATTTAACTAAACATGTTTAATTATTTTGATTTGGCATTAAAACTAATCACACTTCATCTGTATACAACACTAACGTTAAACGCTAAATTAAAGTGACGAGGACTCTGTGCTTAAAGTTCAGCCCCAAAGCAAAATCTTTCTGAGGGCATGCTCTAAAAAGTGATGTGTTTAAAATGATACATCTGCTGTGTGTGCTCAGGGACAGCACATTTTGTGTCAATTTCAACACAGCAATTGTGTGGCTGGGTGAAAGGTTAAAGATAAATTTCAGCTATCTAACAATAAACTGTATTTTAAACTGTCTTTCACCCAGCCATCCACACAATTGCTGTGTTGAAATTGACACACAGCAGATGTGTAATTTTTAACACTGTCACATTAAATTAGTTTAGGAGGATGTTTTTCTTCCCTCAAAAATGATAAGAATCCATTACTTGTTACAACCTACCCTCCTTATACATTTTGACCAGGGATAAAGAGGGCACTCACAAAAATAGGTCAGAACATAAGATTTCATAGTTTTTACCTATATATTATGTTTATCTATTTATTGTGCATAGTGTTGTCTGTGATGTGTGTGTGCTTCTTGTATGTCTTTATGCCACTGTCAAAGACAATTTTCCATTTTATGTAAGTTTTATGGATATTAAAGAAGTCTAAGTCTAAGTCTACTCACGCTTCAGTGACTGGAGGTGTTGTCTTTCCCCGTCTACCTTCATCCTTCTCTCTTTTGCTCTCTCTTTCTCTTTCCTCCTCCTTTCCTGTGCTTCCTCCAGTCTCTCTCTGTCCATATCAAAATGTTGGCCACCGTTTCCTGCTACGATTTCTTCAATCTTCTCCAGCAGCTGTGTGACTTGACTGTCATCAGTCTTGTTGTAGTTACTGAGAACATGATATCTGTTCCCACAGTTCTCTACCAGATATCTGAGGTGTTCTTCACTCTCAATGTACTGCTCAATGGTGGTGTCTCCCAACCAGTCACCACTGGTAAATAGCACCATGATGTGACTCCAGACTCTATCACTGACAAACTCCAGATGTTCTTGGATGTTTCCAATGTAATTCTCTGTGATAGAATTAGCTACTCGTAGAAGCAGTAAGAAAATGTGAGGTCCTGGAGGACACAGAGACACACTGAGCACAATCTCCTGTTTAGTGAGCTCAGGAGTGTCTATGAGGTTTTTATTCTTCCACCATCCTGGAGCCTCAACTACAGTGACCTGTCTGCCTGCTACTTCTCCCTGTCTCTTCACACACTGAGCTGTTCTTGTCTTCAGGTCAAACTCCTCTCTGCCCAGGATGGTGTTTCCTGATGAACTCTTCCCAGATACTCTGTATCCCAGCAGCACAACTCTGAGCTCTGAAAGTTGAGATGATTCTCCTGTAAAATAGAATGAAATAAGTATATGTTGTGAGACGGTGAAATCGTTCTCACTGTCTTGCAATCCCAACAGAACTTTGATTGAATCATGTTGCCCCACAAGAGCCGGGAGAGAGAGAAATGAAGACACTTTGGGGATACACACACAGCACACACACACGCTCACACAAAAACCTTCCACGCACACACACACACACACAAAGATACTTTTGTTGGTTTTAGTTTAGTAATTGAAGCACAACTGACCCTTCAGTGACTGGAGGTGTTGTCTTTGCTCCTTCAGTGACTGATGGTGTTGTCTTTGCTCCTTCAGTGACTGGTGGTGTTGTCTTTGCTCCTTCAGTGACTGGAGGTGTTGTCTTTGCTTCTCCACTGTCATTTGTCTCTCCATTGCTTTCTCTTCTTTATTCCTCCTCCTTTCCTGAATTTCCTCCAGTCGCTCTCTGTCCATCTCATAGTGATGTCCACTGTTTCCTGCTAAAACGTCTTCAATTTTCTCCAGCAGCTCCTCTACCTGTGTCTCATCAGTCCTGTTTTCATTGTTGAGGACGTGGTATCTGTTCCCACATTGCTCAATGAGCCAGCAAAGATCATTTCCCTCACTCTCAATGTGCTGCTCAATAGGTGTGTCCCCCAGCCAGTCTCCAAAGTTAAAAAGCACCATGGTATGACTCCAGATAGCACCACGAAACAGTGTCAGATATTGCTGTAGTTGCTGTCTGTCTTGACAAGTCATGACTGTGTCTAGATTTACAATCAGTAACACTCACACACAGACACACTCAGTATAATTTCCTGTTTGAGGAATTCCGGAGCCTCAGCCATGCCAGCTCCCCACCACCACCCTGGGGTGTCGACCACAGTGACCTGCCTCCCTGCTACCTCTGTCTGTCTCTTCTCACAGTTGAACGTAGAGCACAACTCAAACACATCGTCACCCAGGATGGTGTTCCCAGTTGAAGACTTCCCAGTGCCCTTGAATCCCAGAAGAACTATCCTCAGGGATGACGGATTTGTATGACCTGTAAGAGTAAACATTATGTAAACAAGCTGTACGTGTTGTTGTCGTGTTGTTGCTGCTGGTGATGTAATTGTTGCTGTTGCTGTTGTTTCCATTGTCACGGTGCTACATGACAAACTTTATGATCTTAATTAATTACAGTGTATTTTTTTTATTCCTGTCATAATACCATAATCCCACACAAAAAAAACACTGTACAAGATTAGAATACATGTTATTTAAATACATTTTAGACAGAAACACCTATAAGGAGCCAATGCAAAAACAGTCAATCTCTCTCCAAGTTATCTAAATGCATCTATCAAAACATACCGGTACTTACCTTGTGATGACCTGAGATCATGTCTTTGTTTCTTCACCTTCATCATTCTCTCTTCTGCTCTGATTCTTTCTATCTTTTCTCTCTCTTCTAAGTCTCTCAAAAGACCTCTGTCCATCTTAAAATGAGAGCTGCCATTTCCTGCCACCATGTCTTCAATCTTTTCCAGTAGCTCCGTCACCTGCCTTCCATCAGTGCTGTTGTGATTGTTGAGGACATGATATCTGTTCCCACATTTCTCAGTGAGCCACTTCAGGGCATCTCCTTCACTCTCAATGTACTGCTCTATGGGTGTGTCTCCCAGCCAGTCTCCACGGGTGAATAGCAATATGGTGTATCTCCACACTCTCTCACTGAGAAGCTCAAGGTGTTGCCTGGCTGAAATTCTCTGTTTTTCAGTAAATAACATGTCTGCTCGTGTGACCAACAGAAACACATGCGGCCAGTGGTCACACAAACCTGGACTAAGCTGAATAGCTCTTTTAGTCATTTCAGGACAACATTTAACCTGATAATGACTGTGCCATCCTGGAGCCTCCACCACAGTGACCTGTCTACCTGCTACTTCTCTTTGTCTCTTCACAGAAACAGCAGATCTCTGTCCAGTCTGAAACTCTTCTCTGCCAAAGATGGTGTTTCCTGATGAACTCTTCCCAGCATCTTTAAATCCCAGCAGCACAATTCTCAAGTCTGTTAGGGGCATTGATGTTCCTAATACAGTGAATACAATACATGTGTTTGTAGCATCTAAAAGTGGGACAAACTTAAATTGGAGCATTTAAACACTGGACAGCAGAACAGAACAGAGTTTTAGCAGGAATGATAGATCAGTGAAAAATAATGCAAACTTTATTATTAGATTTCCACTCGATTTGATAAACCAATGTAAACAATTACACATTTGGCAGAAGAACTACAGAACACTACATGAGTTCAACTGGATACAAATTACCTGCTGATGATCTGTTAGATATTGCTGTTTGTGTCCCCTTTTCTTTGTCTTTTCTTCTCTTCTCTTCTACTTCCTCCAGTCTATGTCTGTCCATCTCATAATGACTGTTGCTATTCCCAGCCACCATCTCTTCTATCTTCTCCAGCAGCTCTGTGACTTGAGCATTATCCTTGTTCTTGATGTTGAGGACATGATATCTGTTTCCACATTTCTCTACAAGCCACTGGAGCATTCTCCCTTTAACCTCAAAGGCTTTCTCTTCTGCAGGAGTCTCCTGAATGAACAGAACTAGAGAGTGTTTCCAGGCTCCTTGGCCCAGAAGACGCAAGTGGTTTGATGTGGCATTTCTCTCTGCCTCTGTGAAAGTCATGTTTTCATGGATGACCAACATAAAAGCATGAGGTCCTGGAGGACACAGAGTCACACTGAGAACAATATCCTGTTTGAGGAGGTTAGGAGAATCCATACAAAAAAAAAGATTATAATCCTTCCATCCTGGAGTGTCCACGACAGTGACCTGTCTCCCTGCTACCTCTCCCTGTCTCTTCACACACTGCAGTGTTCTCACATCAGGGTCAAACTCCTCTCTGCCCAGGATGGTGTTTCCTGCTGAACTCTTCCCAGCTTCTCTGTTCCCCAGCAGCACAATCCTCAAGTCTGAGAGATTAGGGATATCACCTGATCATGCGACAACACAGTCTGATCACTCATGAACAGCTGAACATTCAAAACACTTCCCAAAAAAGTTTGTAGTTTTCACCACATAAATCATAATGATTATATACTTATATTAGTATAATATGATAATATATTATATTAAAGATGACAGATGTTGATATACTCACCTCTGAGGGGCTGTAGTCCTTTAGCTGCCATCTATCTTGCTTCAGTTTCACTAGACATTCAAAATCCGCATTCAGTATTTCAATTTACCAAAAACATAGCAGTTGATTAATGGTTCAAACATAAAACTTAAAAAGGTCAATACAAATTTAAAACTAACTACTGTGTGATGTGCAGTAGAAACTAGTCTTGCCACAATATCAAAATTATGACTTCAATACAATATCATGTTATAATACTACAATACTGAAATGTTACCAAGGTAAAAACCTTACAAATCAGTAATGAAGATTAACAGAAGATTTTACAAAAATGCTTAAAGCAACACCAAAGAGTTTTTTATAGCTTAAAATCAAAATCATTTCAGTGGGTCATCAATTCATAACAGAACGGTGAACGGCACTTCTGCATTCGCTTTGCGACCCTCTTTCGGCTATAACCGCACTATGCAAGTTTGCCAGATCGGGTAGTTCGATAGAATGAGTATGACCCATAAAAAACTACAAATTTGACTTGCATCTGATGTCGCAATACATTATATTTTCCTAAAATCATGCAACATACTCTACCTTGTCTGTGGACATATTAAATGAAGTCAAATGAGTTGTTGTCACTGCACTCACATAGGGAAAAACAGGGTGTCATGTAGCCATGGCAACCAACCTACATGCTAACCACAAGCCAAAGTGCCCCATTTCCAGGGCTACAGTAGGTGTGAATTTGACAGGCTGACTCAAACAGGAGTTTATTTATTTATTTATTTATTATATTTCTGGTTGACATGAATGTAAGTGAAATGTTTTAGTTTTTTTTTTTCAATAGCATGTAAGAGAACATAAAACTGTAACTCTCACACCCACCAAATGATACGGCCTTCAAGGGTGTTTCTAGATGACTTTGAAGGGGGGACAGAGTAAGGGTGTGATCAGACAGGACACACTTTACTGCATGTAGAATGCAAGGTGAAGCATGTTTTCATTAAAAACGTTACCGCTTCATTAAAGTTACCGCTTTGATTTTGAACACGAGGCACTCTAGGCACATACGTAGCACGCAAAACACTTACTGTCTTTATGAAACAACATAAAAAATGTACCTCACTGCAAAAAACACATCCTGTCTGATTGTGGCCCACAAGAGTCCCACCTCCCCCTACCCAACCTCAGAGATTTGAGGTAATATTATATGTTTTCAAAGATTATAAAACATTATTCCACTGCTTGGTTGAATTTCCCATTGTCCTACGTAATTTAGAACAACCATTAACATGTTATTTGAACACCTATATGAAGCACATCCATTTTTTTGGCCGTATCACACTTGTATATTAATTCGCCTAACTCATTGTGAAGTTTAAATGAACTGCCACGTTGCATCCATAAAACACAATGAACAAAAAACAGGATGCACACACTTTCCTAAGAACACCAATGCTGAAGAAATACAACCAATGTTTGTTTTTTCCAGCCCCCAACCAATACTGCTATGTATAATATATGCTATATAATATTTTAACACATAGGTAGGTAAGTCTTATCTTCTACTCTTCAATTGTCTTACCATCCAGAAATGGGTAACTTCTCCTGGCCTCTTGTAGTCTCAGCTTCTTAATTAGTCCCTGTAACCAACAGGAAACTGTCACAAAAACAGAGAGTAAAACAAAGAGTTACAGAGCCTATGGTCTTCTCTGTGTCACATACAGCCCCTTATGATAATATCCTGTTTTAAACTCTTATGCCTATATTGAAGCAAAGATTGTTAAGGCGGAGCAAGATACTTCATCAGGAGCCACTTCCGGGAACCCGGATCGCACGAGGGGGGGTTCAAAATCCCCCTTTATGCAGAGCAGAGGCAGCGACTGCTCCATTGAAGTCTATGGGCATAGCTCAGAATTTTACCACATATGCTAAGGTCTTAGTTCTATAGAGTTAGGGATGTGCATTTTGGGCACGTTTTCATGATCCTCAAACCCTTGTGAACATTTCAGGTACATTTTTAGCATTTTTGAGCATTCCAGTCTGGAGAAAATCGACTTTATATCAGGTGTGCGCCGGTTATTTATGCCGCTGCTGTTGGCGGGTTGCAACGTACGCTCATCAATACGTCATCGACACGCCTCTTTATGCAGACAGGATTCGATCCCCATTTCGCGCCCATAGACATGAACTACGACGAAGTATCTTGCTCCGCCTTAACAATCTTTGATTGAAGCTAGGGCTTCAATCAGGAAGCTAACCCATCTTACACATCCTGTGAACACCTCCCCTGGGTCCTAAAGCCCTACTAGCATAACCCTGGCTGGGAAATTATCTGCCATCAATGTTCTCAATGACCTCAAAATGAGGAAGCTAACCCATCTTCCCCGTCCCGTGAGCACTTCCCCAAGGTCCTAAAGTCCTAATAGCATAACCCTACAGGCAGGGCCGGTTTTCCCTATACGCACACTACGCAAGTTGTGTAGGGTCCCGCAAGTTAATGAAGGCCCCCTCCCCCGTCTCCCCTTGAGTCAAGCTAGTGACACACAGGTACTGTATATAGTTACAGCGACAGTGTCTCATACATTAGGAAGATGAACATGAAATCGAATTAGCATAGTGCATAAAAAAAGGAAGAAACTTCACAAGAATGAACAGCGGGAACAGCAGTCGGGTAAACTTGTGTTCGTTCCATGGTTTGATGTCTACACGCTTCTCTCCAGCGCGTGTTGCTGGCCTAGACTAGGCCTACATAACAGGGAAGTGAATCCAATGATCTGTCTGCGGCTTGCTTGCCAGCCTTTCCCAGTCATGGTACTTCACAAAGTTGTGAAATATACTGTAATCGCATGTTCCATTTTCTGAACGCGGGCGACATTAAAAAAAAAGAAGTAGGAAAAACGCATCATGGTAACGTGCAGCTCGGGATGAAACTAGCAGTTTTTCAGCAGAAACATGCGAGGACCCATCGTAACTAATCAGTGATTTCACTCTTCCCATAAATGTTAAAAGAAGTAAATGGTTTTACAATATTTCAGTCAAGCTTTAGTTGGTTTAGATAGCCAACAACTGAATGTAATGGAAAGTAGCCTAATGTGCTGATATAGCTGTGCTGCATGGGCAATAGATGCACGTCGTAAATTAGGCCTACCGGTATATGAAGTATTAAAATTATTGTTTAAAATAGTTTACGCTTGAAAAAATATTGAAGGGAATCAGGGGAACCAGTTCAGTAGCTATGTCTTTGACAAGTGACCTTTGACCTGTTCCCCTACAGCAGGGGTGTCAAACTAATTTTGGTTCAGGGGCCACATGCAGCCAAATCTGATCTCAAGTGGGCCGGACCAGTGAAATAATTGCAAAATATCCTTTGACAACTCCAAATCTCCAGCTTAGTTTTTTTCAGTAAGCTATGCTTTACCCTTCAGCCTACATTTGTAGCCTACATAATAAGTATATATACTTTTTTGATCCCGTGAGGGAAATTTGGTCTCTGCATTTAACCCAATCAGTGAATTAGTGAAACACAAACAGCACACAGTGAACACACAGTGAGGTGAAGCACACACTAATCCCGGTGCAGTGAGCTGCCTGCTACAACGGCAGCGCTCGGGGAGCAGTGAGGGGTTAGGTGCCTTGCTCAAGGGCACCACGGCCCACTGCTCGGGGCGCGAACCAGCAACCCTCCGGTTACAAGTCCAGAGTGCTAACCAGTGGGCCACGGCTACCACTTGTAATCACTGATCACATGGGATATATTAGATTATAACACATTTATTCAGAAAGGCCAATGGAATTGAAATGAAATGCATTTCACTCTCATAAACAACTGGTTTATTTTTATAGTTGAGTGGATACATTTTTACATCTGACCATCTGAACCAACTCACCACACTAAGCTCAAGTGGGAGCTATGAAGAAAGTAAACATCCTGCCTTAAAAATGTAAATGTGCAAATGTATGAAAAATAAAATTAATTTAACAAACATAAGTTAGCAGTGCATGAGCAATACGATCAACTATACGATTAGGTTACATCAGATCAAATCATTTTGTAGGCTGGGTGGCGGTGCTGTGTAATATCCACCATAAAAGCCAGATCCCGCACCCATTCCGGGCATTTAAATTCCTACTGGTCTGCCTTTTTTCTCCAAGAACTGTCCAATTTCCTCTCGTAGTTCAAAGAAACGCTTGAGTACGGCACCTCGGCTTAACCACTGTACTACAGCGTGGTATGGTAAGCCAGACAGAATGCCATTATCACTGAGAAAACAGTCAAACTGACGGTGAGTCAGACCTCGCGACCTGATTAAATTTACAGTTTGCACAACCACACTTATAACATGATCCAAGTTTAGTGTTTTACAACACAACACTTCCTGGTGCAAAATAAAATAAAATGCCCAAACATCTTGTCCTCCGTTTGCAGGCTGCACTTTGTATCTGAATTTTGTCGCAACGCCTGCTTTTCTCCCGACCATGTAGCCAAACTGACAGCACAGGACCAGTCAACTCTGAACTGTTTTTTTTTTTTTGGCTGCCCCTAGCGGCTGAATTGAGCATTTCGGTTATTTCTTTGAAAATTCATAACTCCTCACAGGAATGGGCTAGAGATTTATTTTTTTTTTTCATCCTCAGAAATGTATTCTCTACAAGTCTGGGGCCGGATTAAACCAGCGGGCCGCATCCGGAGCGAGATTCAGGAAAGGATGCTTTTGATGACAAGCACAAGCATGACAACGACCAGGTCCATCCTTCACAGAGAAGACCTCTGGCCCCCAGTCTTTTGAAAGACCCACGTTTTATTTATTTATTTATTGTTATAGTGAAATACAGCATGGTGATCAAAATAGTTCAATGTTCAAGGCCATGAGAAGTGTGGTCACTGCAGTTAAACAGAAAAATAAAATATGTCATGTAGCCATGGCAACCAACCTACGTGCTAACCACAAGCCAAAGCTCCCTACTTTCAGGGCTGGCGACATGTAGGTGTGAAATTGACCGACTCAAACAGGATTCTTTTTTTCTGGTTGACATAAATTGAATTACATGCTGGTGATTAAAATACAGGGGATTCAAATCCATCAATACATACAGGTGATTAAAATGCATACAAAATACAGCAGGTGATTAAAATACAGCAGGTGATTAAAAAGGCTTGGCATGATCAGGATCAAATTAACCAATGCTCATGCAATATGTGCCATGAAATCCCCAAAAGGAAGGACAGTCACCAAACCTGTCATCACAGAAAGAAAAAAAACATGTATAGGGATAGTGGATATGATCGGGAACAATTCATTTTCAATTGCATCAAAAGATCACTTGTTATCTGATATACTCCCTCTTTGCATTGTAAATAAAATACATATAGTGAAATATTACTAAGGAGAAAAAAGTAAATGAAGAATTTGGTTCCAAAACGCTATATCCACCATTTAATGAGTTTTCATAAATATTTGTTTTACATTTTGTTTTCAGTGAAAGTAATTTCAGTAGAACTGTAATTGGGTATTGTTATTTGATTTATCTTTACGCAATCAAATCACCACAACAGCAATTTAATTGATATTACCTGAGATATGCAATTAAATAGCCTGACTTTTTCAATGTTTTTAAAAACGGAGATATAGCATTTTGTAATCAAACTCTTCAAATATAGGAAAATATAATAGAAAATTTAACTGCAATTCTTCAAAATTACCACAAACAAGTATACATTTAATTTGAGTGTAAAAAAGCAGACTTCTTTGTAAATACCCCCATTCTTACAGGGTACAAATCAGAAACATGAATCAGATGCACACATTTGCCATTCTGTCAGATTAGTCTTTATGATGCCACTGTAATGTCTCCTCTATTCTATTACATTAAGAAATGAATGCTTAGTTAATGATAAACAAACAAGCTTGGCATCATGTAAACATGATTGTCTATCTGTACAGGAAATGGCAGCAAAAAAAGACTATTGTACACTCTCACTGGTACAGTGGTGGCGCTCTTGTGAGAGACAGACAGATGGTCAACTTCACCCTCCCTGGTGGAGGCAAACATTTTACTCATGTGCTATGGCAGCTTCAAACTCATTTGGATGGTATGCTGACTATCATTGCTAATACATGCCTGACCATGTGGTATTGCAAGTCATTTTCGTGCACTGTGCAGGAATGTGGTCCTTTACATCACTTTGTCATGTAATTACTAAGTATTAATTTCCAATGTGCAGGGCGATACACTTGGATATGCGATAGAGATGGAATCCTGCATGTAAAAAAATGATGATGGAGTAACCATAATGTAAAAAAAAAACCTCTTATATTGTGTTGGTTTAAGTTAAGAGATGCTTTAGTGTTGATTTACGTTAAGAGATGCTTCAGTGTTGGTTTACGTTAAGAGATGCTTCAGTGTTGGTTTAAGCTAAGAGATGCTTTGGGAAGCCTTTTCTGGAGTCGCTGCCTCATCTGAGCTGCTGACTTTCCCCTCCTTCAATCTTTGATGTGTCCTGGATCTTGCCAGTGGTCCAGACATTGATGAGCCAATCCCAGAATCCTGTTCTGAGGGGGCTTCAGATGTTGTGTCTGAGGTTACAGATGTTATATCGGACCAGTCGTCTCCTCCCACTGAAAACAAACATACAAAGTATTAGGAGCTTAAATATCATAGTTATAGTGGATGGAATCCACTATCTTGAAATCTCCTGGCTTCTTCTTCCTATCTTGAAATCTCCTGGCTTCTTCTTATTATAACCTTTTCTTTTTACCTTTTCAAGAATGAATGCGACTCTAACCACTTAACGTACAGACATGTTGAAATAACCGTTGTGTAGGTCTGGAGTTGGACAAGAGAGTTATTATTTCAGATTTTTTTTTTAAAGTTTATACTTTTTGAGAAATAGGGGATTAAAAAAGTTAAAAAGCTAATTTTCCCCCCATAGACTTGAATGGAGGCTGTGATGTCATAATGGCCTAAAGCCAGCTGCGCTCGTTAAGCTCCCAGAGTAGTTCCCGGGATAATCAGAACACTGGCAAAGGTGTCACCTGTGAATCCAACTGTCTCAGCTTCTTAGCATACAATCTGGCTCTCCCTGAACTACATATCCTGTGTTCCCGTGTGTCAAAATAAAAGTCACAGCCATATCTCATGCTTTGTGCATTATATCTCCAGAACGGATTGACGCATATGCTTCAAATTTGGTACAAGTGTTTGTATGGACTCAAAGATGAAGTGAGTTGATGTTGGAGGTCAAAGGTCAAAGGTCAAGTCCATGAATACTCTGAGTACAATATCTCAAGAATGTCTTGACATACATGCCTGAAATTTGGTATGAGTGTTTGTATGGACTCAAAGATGAAGTGAATTGATGTTGGAGGTCAAAGATCAAATGTCAAGGTCAAAAACACCTTGAATGTTATATCTCAAGAACGCCTCGACACACAAGGTTTTTTGGTACAAGGGTTTGTATGAACCCAAAGATTAAGTGATTCAATGTTTTTTTTTCAGGAGTCTCCCACCAAAACATTAAGCCAGCAGCTTTCCATCCACTACTGTAATTCCTTTGGCATTACATTTCTAGTTATGTCATTGACTTCTAATGTAGGATCTTACTCACTCTTAGGGGGAGCCATCATGCTCTTAGCTGCTGATATCCCAGAATCCTTTTCTGAGAGGGCTTCAGAGGTTGTGTCTGAGATGTGTTTGCGGAAGGCTGAGGTTGCAGATGTTATATCAGACCAGTCATCTCCTCCCACTGAAAACAAACATACAAAGAATTAGGAACTTAAATATCATAGTTTTGTCATTGATGTTTAAAGTAGGATCGTACTCACTCTTAGGGGGAGCCATCATGCTCTTAGCTGCTGAAATCTCAGAATCTTGTTCTGAGGGGGCTTCAGATGCTGTATCTGAGATGTGTGTGTGGTAGGCTGATGTTACAGATGTTATATCAGACCTGTCATCTCCTCCCACTGAAAACAAACACACAAAGACTTACTGTAGGCTGCGTTCAAGATGGATGACTCTCTGGCTGCAGCTGGCATTGGGCCCAATTTGAGTACAGAATCTCCTGGCAGAAAACTACGTCAAGGCAGGGACTCTGATATGGGTGAGATCTCTCTGGCAATGTGAATTTGAATACACCAATCACATGCAACCAGTGTTAAAGCAGCACTAAAGAACAGTTGCTCCAGGGCTGCCAACTCTCACGCATTGGCCGTAAGACACACGCATTTGATTGTTTTTTCACGCTCACACGCCAGGGTTTCCGTTGTCCAGTAATTACCGGACATTGGCCGGAAAAAAATGAAATGTCCGACAAAATTAAATCATTAAATCTCAGGTCAAATTGTCCGATTGAAATTGGCTAATAATCCCGTCCCCCTAACGCAATCTAAATTTGAGAATAAGCCTAAAATGTAGGCCTATATTAAAGCAAGAATACGTCTTCTGGCTATGTTTTTAAATGAACAGGCTCTAGTTTGAAAGTTATTAAACAACACGCATAGCCTATGCTGCATTTTAAATAGGAAGCGCACGCTTAAAACGTTGTTAAATAACGAACAAATGAGTGAGACGGTTCAAACATGGCCAGGCCCAGGCAGACTAGCCTTAAAAGTTTTTTCAGAGGCCAGACACGATGGATGATGATAAATTGGTAACGTCTGAAGTCTCAGATGTCCGGTCAGGTATCATTGAACCGCGGACCGAAAGAAAAATAAAATAAACATTTCCCAGAATAGGAAATATTTCTTAATTTATTGTTATCAAATAAATAGGCATAGCCTTAGGGGTGTGAGCGCTCATTCTTGTGTGTGCGCATCTGTCCAAGCAGTTGAACCACTGGAGATAAAGTGGGTAGCAGCAACAAACAACGTGGCCTATTTTTAAAAAAAAGTGAACGAAGAGGATTCTTGCTGTCCATGAAAACATAGATACTGGCTAGATCTTGTTAGGCATGTTTAAGTTAGGCTAATGAACATGTTGCATTGTATACGGCCTGATTATGTCCTTCTTTAAGCTACATAGCCTGTCTCCAGTTTTCCTTAACTTGACTAATTAAGAAGCGATAATAGGATATTTGACCGGCACATCATCAAAATGCCCAGAAAACTAAACCTCTGCCGGTCACTTTGACCACTTTTTTCTAGCGGAAACCCCCGATTTCTCACGCTGAAGTGTCAACCCGGTCGGTCAAATGCCTGAAAGATGAGTTTATCTATAGATCTACCTGTTGAGCCACTTGTGATCAACTAGTTTTGCTTTCAGAGACAGTGAGGGGGTTCAAGAGTTACAATTTTCTGACATTTGCGAAAATTAAAATTGAACTTACATAAAATGTAATCATATTTGCATTTTGCACACAGTTCTGCACACCCATTACTCTTGGTGAAATATCTCACTACCTCTTCACTCAACACATGGCAAACCCATTATCACAATAAACAGCAAACCTTACTAAATACGACGATATAAATGCCTCTGTGTAGTAAGCGGTTCCTGAGTAATCCTGAGTGAAATTGCAACAAATGTTCTACATAATCTCCAACTTTTGGCCAAAATTATAATGTACAGTATTCTAATGTAAACTATTTATGTCGGTACATACATTTTTGTAAATTGCTCAGCTGTAGAGTATCCCACTATCATGGTTCTTATATTGCCAAATTCCAGCCAATCCCACTTACGTAGATATGAATTTATATTGCCATGCTTACTAGTGACATTAATGCAAAATATGAAGAAAAACAAATAATGAGACACAAATATGTTTTTCTTGATACAAAGCCTGACATGAGCCATATGCAAACATTATCACTTTCCCAGATCACATACGTTCCCAGATATGGGTAGCCCAGATTGTCCTGAAAAAGGAAGATATAGCATGTGTGGATGGCCATTACAATAACCTAGATCTTATCTTAGATCAACTAGCTGAAAAACACAGGTGACCACTTGACTGAACTGTGAAATTTAGCAAATATGTTTTGTGGTTGTGAACTTATTGCAGTATCACCATAACTATTCCACCTATGTGTGCATGGTTATAATTCTGAAATGCAAAATAGTTTAAGCTACAGCACAAATATTTCCATCCATAGATAAAAAATAAGCAAGTCTAACCTCTAAATTTATTTTCAAAGTGCACCAGATTGATGCATTTAAATGTTAAATACAACATTTTCTTAAATTCCGAATATAGACGCAAATTAATTTAATAAATAGTGCAGGATCACATCACACTGGGAAAAATAAATGTTCTGATTTAATATCATGGGCAAGATCCCAAGCACAACTTGGTGTGTAGTCTGTTGAAACTGCAATGATTCAACAGATGAATTATGAATTCTGAAATGTATGGCATGATAATAGTAAAACCTACCTCTCAGTGATGCCATTAGATTTTTGGCTACCATTTCCTCTATCTTCTCCAGCAACTTTGTGGCCCAGGTTCTATCACTTGTGTCTGTATTGTTGAGGGCATGATATCTGTTCTCACATCTCTCTACTAGATTCTGCAGAGGCCTTTCACTCTCAATAAACTGCTCAATGGTTTTGTCTCCCAGCCAATCTTTATAAGTGAATACAATCAGTGTGTGATTCCAGACCTTTTCACCAAGAAGCTCCAAGTGTTCCTGCATAGTTATGCCACGCTGTTCACTGACAGAGCTGTCCACACGTATGACTAGAAGGACAGCACAGGGTCCAGGCAAACACAGGGACACACTACGCTTAATCTCCTGTTGAGTTAGACAAGAGGTATCTTGCACGCTCTGATTTGTCCTCCAACCTGGTGCTTCTACGACAGTGATCTTCTTCCCTGCTACTTCTCCCTGTCTTTTTACACACTGATTTGTTCTTCTGCTCGGGTCACTCTCCTCCATGCCCAGGATGGTGTTTCCGGTTGAAGTCTTCCCGGCTCGTTGGCATCCCAATAACACGATACCAATCTCTTTGAGATGTGGGATATCACCTGCATCACAACACAATTATCACAATTTCATTCAGCTTTTACATGGCAGACTGCAGGAATCATCAATGTTATAGTCTTAAGGGGTATTAATAGTGGCACACAGCATCGCAAAGCAATACAACAGATCTCTGTAGATTACAGTAGCTGTAGACCATGAGTATGACGTAAACAATGAAGTGACTTATTTGGGCATGGAACAAGTACATTTTTTATCTATGTTGAGAGACGTCAAAACATTCTCCTGGGGACTCTCCCAAAGAACCCACTTCAAACAGAGAAGTCCCCAGTTCAGGTGTGACGTGTTATTAGACAACATTGGATTAAACAACATTGGATCAGTAAACTAACTGACTCTCGAAAATAAAGAGAATTGGGTAAATTAACGTTGTGTGCTATGCTTTCTATTTGAGGACAATGGTGACTTCCGGGTCACACCAATTGCGTTATTGCAAGGAAACAAAATGAATGAAGGAACGTGAGAGATTGTCTTGTTATCCGATTTGTCTATTTTTGTTTTAAGTACAAAATCGGAAAATGAAAAAAAAATAAACTTGTTATCTGTGTTTAAAAATGTGTAATCGCGTATGTACTGTAAAGTTCTCAACTTATTTTTGGTTAACTTTAACATTCCCACCATTTAAATGAGAAAACCATGTTAACAAATGACGTGCGATGGTCCTTACAGTACACCTAGGGAGAGGGAGGTGTAAAATTTAAGTCAAGTTTAAGTTGTAACTATTGTTCTTGGTGCAACCCGTTTACATTTTAGTAGCTCCTAAACTCCAATGTAGTGCCAGTTTACGTTGGAAATAATCTAACATGGAACTTACGTTCAACTAGTGCAACTGGCTGCTGGACATGGGTGATGGAATGCAGTTGACACATTATGACATCACACACTCTAGCTTAGCGTGGTCTCTCATGCAGAGCCTTATAGATAGATCGGTAACACTTTACTTGACAGGTGAGTTCATAACACATTCATAGCAGCTGTCATAAACTGCACATAAAGCATTCATGACTGTTTCATGAGACATGACTCAACATTCATACCAAACCTTTCATGAATGTGGAAGACAGAACGATGACAACTTGTCAAAATAAGCAGCATTGCCGTTTTTGTTCCAAACCTCTTACCTGATCACGTCACATCTGAGTCAATGGGCTACTCCAGTGCCAAAAAGACAGAACATGGTCACGCAAATAAATCAAGCAAATAAATAAAAATGTATTTGTTTTATGATGTAACCTTTGCAGATGATTTCTCATATTTTGCTACTGGGAATGTCCAACCATTCCAGGTTACACAAATACGGGTCAGCTGAATGTAGGCTAGTTTACCTCCCAGTGTTAAATTTAGTGATTATGAATACTTCACAACTTGTATAGTCAAGTGACATTCGATGTAGACTTCATAAGATATTCATGAAATATTTACAAAGGCTGGAGAGTTGCTGCTTTGCGATTGCTGGACTTTTATTTTGACAAGTTGTTGTCGTTCTGTCTTCCACATTCATGAAAGGTTTGGTATGAATGTTGAGTCATGTCTCATGAAACAGTCATGAATGCTTTATGTGCAGTTTATGACAGCTGCAATGAATGTGTTATGAACTCACCCATCAAGTAAAGTGTTACCGATAGATCTATCTATAAGGCTCTGCTCTCATGTTTGTGTGTGACATTATGACATCACACACTCTAGCTTAGCTTGATCTCTAATGTGTGTGTGTGTATGTGTGTGTGTGTGTGTGTGTGTGTATGATTGTGTGATGCCACACAAATGTATGTGTGAGTGTATGGCGCTATTATAGTGGCATTTCTCGCAAGCTCAATAAAACCTCCTTGTGAGCTAATAATATTAATTCACAGACATACAGCGGACACAGCAGCGAGTGATGAAAAAAACAGCTGCGACTGTGAGCGAGGAAAAACAGCTACGGGTATAAACATAATAACCACTGGAGGCCATACACTTGTTCTGCTTGCTCTCTCGAAGTACAGCTTTGCTTGTGCAAGTTGACTTTTGACACATAGTCCTCTTGTGATTGGTCATTTTTCAACATGAACTCCCACCCCCTTTGTTACTGTCTGTCTTCTACAAATTTGACCGGAGTTGACAAGAACTGCTGTAAGGCTGTTTGTAAACATTACATTCCAAAAGGCTCTTTTGGAGACTCAAGGACGTAATTTCGTTTAGAATTCGTCAAAGGACTCCAGTATCTCATGTAGGGATATGTATACATTTCGGTTACACTTTACTTGACAGTATCGTCATAAGAGTGACATGACACTGTCATGAACGTGTCATAAACTTAAACTATAAACTATGACATAACGCTTCTGTTATTGTGACATTCGTTTTTTGTCATAACAATTTAGAGTTAGGATTAGGGTTAGGGTTAGAGTTAAATTTAGAGTTAGGGGTTAGGATTAGGGTTAGGGTTTGGGTTCATGTGTCATGACAGTGTCATGTCACTCTTATGGCGATACTTTCAAGTAAAGTTACCATTTTAAACCTAGCTTTGTTGGGTGGCTAACTTAGACGTGAGGCGGGTGTAGGCTAATTCAATGATATTAATGTTAGTAGCTTTAGGATCATAGATGCTAGCATGTCTATGCTAGTTATTAGCTAACTATGCTAATGTTAGCTTTCTACGAGTAAGCTTGGTCTCCTGCAACTAACATGCCTATTATACCCAATGCTGGCATTGACATTGGAACAATAACCGTGCTAGTCTATCTTATTTAGCCGACATTGAGTTGACTATATATGACTTAATCCACCGACGTGCTGGAGCTCTCTCTTCGCTCACAGATGTTTTTCCTCGCTCGCTGCTGCGTCTACACGTGTGAATTTATATTATTGTATAATAATATAATTAAAGGAACATCGCCATTATACCTACCTACAACATATTTCCAAATATAATTGCTCTTATACACTTTCAGCTCTCTATCCTCCATTCCTTTTGTCTGTTGTTTCATCCTTTCCTCCACATCTTGGGATGTTTCTCTGTCCATTTCAAAATGACGACCATCGTTTACTGCCACCATTTCCTCAATTTTCTCCAGCAGCTCTTCAACCTGAAAGTCATCCCCTCTGTTCAGATTGTTGAGGATGTGATACCTGTTCCCACATTTCTCTACTAGAACTTGCAACTCCCTGTCACTCTCAATGTGCTGCTCAATGGTTGTGTCTCCCAGCAAGTCTCCATAGGTGAACAGTACCATTGTATGACTCCAGACTCTCTTGCCCAGAAGCTCCAGGTGTTCCTGAAGGTTCCTACCTCTGTGATTTGTTAATGGGTGACTTGCATCTATAACAAGTAGGACAGCATGTGGTCCTGGAGGACACAGAGACACACTGTGGACAATTTCCTGTTTAGTGACCTCAGGAGTGTCTTTGATGTTGATATTATTCCACCATCCTGGAGCCTTGACTACAGTGACCTTTCTGCCTGCTACTTCTCCCTGTCTCTTCACACACTCAGTTGTTCTTCCCTCTAACACTTTTCTTCCAAGAATACTGTTCCCTGATGAACTCTTCCCACCCATTCTGTCACCCAGTAGCACAACTCTTAATTCTGATATGGGAAGTGCATCACCTGTAAAATATAGATATTTAGCCATTATGAATCTTAAATTGTATTGATAGAATTTTAATACACAGCTGATCAGTTATTTTTTTTAGTGAATACCAATAAAAATATGAAATACATCCAACTATTTTTAACATAATATTAAAATAGCTCAAATTGATATTTTTGCATCTTCCTACAATAAAAACATAGAGGGCCCTAATCCTAATGATAGGCAAAGTGCAGTCATAAGTCGAAAGCAAATATAAAAACTTAAACCAAAATAAATTCTTAGTCTAGTTTAACACATTGAAGCACACATGGTTCAGCTCAATGAGTCAGCTCAATGCTCCCACATGCCACAACATAGCTTGAGTGTTTGCATGAGAGCTTGATAGACTTTGCTCTTTGCCTGCCCTTTAAGTTCGGGCCCAGAGAAAATAGCTCAATGATACTAAAAGTACACTAAATGATGATACTAAAAGTACACTAAATGATGATACTAAAAGTACACTAAATGATGATACTAAAAGTACACATGACAGGCACCCACCGCTCCGTGACTGCTCCCTCTGCCTCTGCACTCTCAGTTTCCGGACTCTTGCTCTCTCTTCTGCTCTCTTCTTCTCTGATTGCAAGTCACAAAGATACTGCCTGTCCATTTCAAAATGACGGCCACCGTTTCCTGCTACCATCTCCTCAATCTTCTCCAGCAGCACTGTGACATCACCTCTATTGCGGTTGTTGAGGACATGATATCTGTTCCCACAAATGTCGATGACAGACTGCAGGTTATCTCCTTCACTCTCTATGTGCTGCTCAATGGTTGTGTCTCCCAGCCAGTCCCCATGGGTGAAGACCACCATGGTGTGACTCCACACTCCTCGGCCCAGAAGCTCCATGTGCTCCTTTGCTGCTATTCTCATGTGCTCTGTGAAAGAGGAGGTTATGTGGATGACCAGAAGGACGGCATGTGGTCCTGGATGACACAGAGACACACTGAGCGCAATCTCCTGTTTAATGAACTCAGAATTGGCACTGAGGTGTTGAGTACTCCACCACCCGGGAGCTTCCACAACAGTGACCCTTCTCCCATCTACATCTCCCTCTGTTATCACACAGCAAGGCTGTTTGCACTGCTCATCATATTCTTGTCCTAGAATGGTGTTTCTTGTTGATGTCTTTCCACCGTATTTACATCCAAGCAAAACTATTCTAAGGCTGGAGAGATGGTGCATTCTGTCTGTAGGAGAGAAAGAAAAAATAACACACATTCACATACATTTAATCTGATTGATGTTGCTTTCAGAGTTTTTTTGCTGAAAAAATGTGTTCTGCGTAGCTCTTGTTCTCCTTAGTAATTTGAATGAAGGCTCATTTGTGTATTGGTGTGGCACTGATGCCCATGGCCGGGCCTAAACTTAAAGCGAAGGTAGGCAGCCCAGGGCCCCCAGTGACAAAAACCCTTAAAGGAGAAATCCGGCCATTTTTAACCCTAAAAATCGTTGTCCTTTAGCCTGGCGAGCCAGACCCACATTAAAATGTAGGGTCTGGACACTCACCGTTCGCAGTGCTCAGTCCGAGGGGCGGGATAATCAGTTGTCTTTCAAATTCCCTCTGCACGCAATAGGACAGCGGCAGCGCTATGAGTCCCATGCGTTTCCCACCAGCGGAGCTAGTTGGCTAGTTCAAACGTTTGCCAACTTAATAAAAGCTTAACTCGTGTCACACTGTTCGCCAACAGCAACATCCATCTTATTTGTTTTCAAGTAGCAGGGAATTCAAGCCAAACCGTTGCAACTCTGCCATCAATCATTATGTTAAGCCCACCTAACGACTCTATACACGATTTCATTGGCCCGGAGAAGTTTCGATTTCTGGAGCTCACAAGCCAACGGAGAGTTGCTAGACTAGCCCTGGCAGCAAATTTAATTTGCTGCCGCTAGGGGCGCGTCTAGATTTCTAGGCTAGTTGTCCTTAGGGTCACCGCTTCGGAATGAGCTATAACGCAAGCTATGGGGGAAATTGATTTAAGTGCATTTGGAGCCTCTAAACACACTCAGAAAACCATTCCAAGACGCTTCCTTACAAGACATCACCGTGCTCATTTAACTCAAATAGTCTGGTGAAACATTATAGCTTGCGGCCAGGGCTGATCTCCGGTTTAGTCGAATCCATTTTTGTATTGTTTTTTGCTTTCCCCAACACAGGCTAACCCTAAGGACAACAATTTTGGGGTTTAAAAATGGCCGGATTTCTCCTTTAATTCAAACTTGCAGACACATACATCAGAAAATACATTTTTAGCTTAAAGGTGCTCTTAGCGATGCCACACATTTTTAGGCTAAAACATTTTATCACTTCCTGCAAACATCACCTTACCAACCGCTAGCTGTCTGTGTCCTGAAAACACTGTAAAAAACGCAATCTCTCTGGACAGCTCATGCTCCAAAAATGGCAACAAAAACAACCTGGGCAAACCTAGCCCATAAAAACATAAAAACTGTTCCAGCAAATCACAGACGAGATGCGCGTTTAGGAGAGTTTCAATTGCACGGGAGCAGCACAGCAGGGAGGAGGAGGAAGTAGTGAGCTAGCTCTCTGTTTTCTTTGAAAGTCAACAGAAGTGACGTTACCCAGCATCACTTAGAACACCTTTAATTTCAAAGCTAATTGGTATTGTTGGAGATTGTACTGTTGCTGAAACTCTGAGTGTATTTTTTCCAACCTGAAACACATCATGGATTAAGGCTCGATCAGACGATAACCCTGTGTGTTGATTGAACTGCGAATTGAAACTGCTAATGTGACTGAAAATTATCATTTATTTAATAATATATAAATCAATTTAACATCAATAGCACTAGCACCTGTTCTTGTGAAGCAGAAGCATATAGGGCACTTGAACTCGCCATATCGATTGATGGGTTTCGATCATCTGATCGAGCCTTAATCCATGACATGTTTCAGGTTGGAAAAAATACACCAAGAGCATAGAAACTTTCAAAGCAAGAGGGAGCTGAAAACAGCAGTGTTGCCAATTTAGCGACTTTTAGCTGTCTCCGGCGATTGAAAAGCTTATCTAGCGACTGACAACAAATCTTTTTTGTGTGTCTGGCTACTTTTTTTTCTTTTTGCGTTATCCTTCGGTTTGCCCAGGCTGCACATGAGAAAAAAGAAAACTTCTCGCAATGATGGCAAACTCTGTTTCGTTGTCGAAATGTCCGAAAATCTCCCCTCTCATGCCTGTTTCGTTAGTGAATTACATCGCGAATTTGCCCAAAGCGTTGCCCCATGATTATAAAATAAATGACTGGCCTATGTAGTATCAGCCCATTTTATTACAAGGAAGTATATGTTCTATAGATCTAACAGCTCAGCCAACGCTCATTGGAAGGTGCAGCAACTCCGGGTGAAATTACAACCAGAGAGTCAATGAGATGAGAGCAATGACATGATGACAGGGAAACAGGGACACGCTTGCCAACATCGTTCAACAAGAACATTGAACCAAGGAAAGTAGACTACAACGTCATTCACAAACAAAGCAGATAGTTCAAAATCGAACATACATTTTAGAAAAACGTAGAGCATTCGTTTAGGCTATGTAGCTTCAATGATGCAGGACTGTCGACTGAGTAGCCTAAAAAAAATAAAAAATCTATCGGTCTGTCCGAGTGACATTTAAGCCTATTATGTAGCCTAAATATATCCAAAATATAGCCAGACTTAATCAGACTTCAAACATTGCAAATCAGATGCAGCAGTGAATAGGTTGGAAATTATTGCTTTTCAGCCACCTGATGCTCATTCTGGTGTAGGCTGTATGTTGCTGCTGACGTAAGTAATATTCAAATTAGCGTGTGACATCATCTAGTGACATTTAGCGACTTTTGGAGCTGGCTTTAGCTACTTTCCATTTGAAATAATCAAAGCAATGGAAGGAAACAGATAAGCTGACTGCTAGACTACAAACACAGGATTTAGGACCTTTGTTCCTTCACAATTATTGGGTTGAACACGCACAGTGGTGTCATGTAAGGACCCTGTTCATATTGCACAGCACTTGCCATGACATTTTTGAGTCTGTTAGAAGGCACAAAGCTACAGTTTAGTTTTAGAACATTCCCTCATAGCACAGCTTGCAGGCAGCGAATCAGAGGCGAAAAAGGCGGTACCTTCCCCTACCATCCTGGGGAAAAAATATTGCTATTTGATATTTTTTTTCCAGGATGGTAGGGGAGGGTACCGCCTTTTTCGCCTCTGATTGGCTAGAAGGGCTCTCGCCCGATTGGTTATTTGATTTAGCCATGAAACGTCATCTCACGTTCACGTTACAACAGAAGTAAACAAAGTCAATCCAACAGTAGCCTACTAAGAAAAGCGCTATATGTGCGTGACTTCAGATTTATAGTCTAAGTTCACAATTTCATAGCCTGTGTAGATCATGTTTATATTAGTCTTAGCTGTTTGGGGAAATTTTATGATGAACATATGAACTTTGAATACAAATCTGACCAGCCTACGTTTCGTAAATTCGCTGTGGCTCAAGTACTGAACAATTAGAGTAGGCCTAAATAAGCATATTTAGGCCTATGCATTGCCTGGGTTTAATATGTATGCAATACAATAAAGCTGTACTACAGTATTTTGCCCAGCTGTGTACAGTGCAGGTCAGTCCCTATTCTAGACTAATGGAAACCAGATGCATCATCATGCTCAGCTTTGACAATACACACAATTACACAGGGATAACTATGGAAAGCAGCGAGACATGACTATTGTAGGCCTACACTGCAGTGGAGTAACATTGACAACAATTAGGCTCCAAGTTTTCAAGCACAAATAACAGAACAGTCAACACAGAGTTCAACAGACCTGTATGTTTTATTGTATTGCATAGGCCTGCATATGCTTATGTAGCCTACTCTAACTGTTCAGTAGCCTACTTGGGAGCTACGGCGAATTTACGAAACGTAGGCTGGTAAGATTTGTAGGCTACTCCCAAGTTCACATGTTCATCACAAAAGTCCCCCAAACAGCTAAGACTAAACACATTTATACACTTCAGGACACCGGCTTACCGACTTCAGTTAGTGTGGGGGGGGGGCGGGGTATTGATATAGGCTACTGTATGTGTGTGTGTGTTTGTGTGTGTGTGTTTGTGTGTATTGCAAGATGTATTAAAAATTGGAGACCCGTTTACTAAAGTGTGTCAAATGAATGCATTAAAATGAGTGCACTATTTACTAAAGTGAGAGCAGAATCTAGTAAAATGAGATCATAATTGAGTGAGTCCACAATTTGGTCAAATGAGTGCACATTTTCATGACCCGACAAACACGGGACGTCCCCCCGGACCTTATGCTGACATTCACAACGTCCCCGATTGGTCCCGAACGTCATGTTCTCTAGCGGACGTTCCGGTGACCTTATTGACGTCTGGAGCAAGTTATCGTTTGGTTATTGCGTGACGTCCGGTGCAGGACTTTCTGGGGACGTCACCGTCAGGTCCCTCGGATGACATTTGCATTTGGTCATTTCAAATACCTCCTAAGGACCCAACAATAACGTTATACGGGATATGGGGGGGACGTTTGTTTATTCACACATGGCAGCGGAGTTGAGAGCGCTCTGGCTACCGCCTGCAGGACGGAGACATCACATCCATGCACGACTTCACGTTACACGTCTGGGGATGACTAAAGTATCTATCTATCTAGTCTCTAGCAGTAGCTGCATTAGCCTACCGTAGTCTAAGGCAACATATCATACAGTTTATGAAGTTGTGCGTCTATGAGCAAAGTCATAGACGCACAACTTCATAAACTGGGAAAAGGGTTGTTAACGTTAAACTCAAAATGTATGTGCTACATAATTCAGCATGTCTGCAACTCTCACGCATCTGGCGTGACACTCACGCTTTTAGCACCAATCTCACGCTCTCATGCACACGCAAGAAATGTCACGCCAAATCCATTCTTTTTTTTTTGCAATCCTTTCATTTTTTGTTAATGACTAGACTAGACCAGAGCATGTTTCTAAATGACAGGATACGAGTTTAAGGCATACATATGTCTAGACCAACAGCAGGTAGGTCTAATATCCGCCTACAACGTTCTCAGCGCAGTTTTCTCTGATTGTTGATTCGCTGACTAAGCTATTTTAATCCGGTCCGCGACACCTTCACGGAACACGCTGCTATTTAGACATGAGGCAGACCGACACAAAGTGTGGCCGCCCATTCTTCTCTAGGAACTACTCGCGAAGTAGCCTCACAGACATCACATGAAATAACTTTTTCTCATCTTTTATAAGGTGCTATAGCCGCTATTTGCTGCGATAAACGGTTCGCGAGAAAATTAACTTTCAAAAAAATAATCATATTAGGCTACTATAGCTCTGCGCTCATTTCAATTCATATAGGTGGAATATCTCACAAACTTTTTGTTCCACACATGACAAACCGTAAACCAGAATAAACAGCAGACCTTACCGAACACAAAGGTGTAATGCAATCCCCTGTAGGCCTACAATAAGCTGTTCCAGAGTAATCCGGTTTTGAAATGGTAGCAAATTTCTATATGGTCTCCAATTTTGGGCTTTAAGTGTCTTAAAACTGAGCTGTGCTTAAATTACCTACATATGTGTAAATATTAAAATCAGAGGATATACAGCTCATGGCTAAGAGTTTGTCGATGTAGCCATAATGATTTGTTTTCACAAAATGCTAAGCATGCATATTTAAGTGTCTTAAAAAAGTGTGCTTATTGTCAATGCATAATTTCATAACAGGCCAAATAGAAAATAAATGTTAAATGTTAAATATAGCCTAGACATACTATTAAAATCAGATGATGTAGGATAGTATAGAGTTAGATAAAGTTGGATGGCTCCAGAACTCACACCAGTGGATTGGGTGGGAAGGAGCCACACCACTTTTATGACACTATAGCTGTTCTGTTGACCTTTAGATTTGTTGCTACTGGGCATGAAGGGCAGGCCAATTATGAGTTCTGTCCAACATTGATGGTAGGTTTAGAAAAAAAGTCAGCACATTTTCATCATATTGCAATAATACCAATAACCGTGATCATTTTGGTCATGATTTTTCATCAAATGTTCATACTGTATCTCTAGTGGCTGGTAGACTTTGGAATCCACCAGCCACAATGGTAGGTGGAAAAAAATATTTTAGGCTATTTCCATCCCTTATACATACGTACACTCATACACACATTCATAAGTCTCAATCTGTCCATTTCTTTCCACAAAACTCGCCAGAAGTCATCATTTAAGGGGTTATTTTTCAATTTTTTCTACTGAGCTACTACCTTTTTCAGGTGGGCAGGGGGGCCCTTTTCATGTCTGTGCCCAGGGGCCCAGTGGCTCATAATCCTTCCATGCCATGGGGTTAAAACACTGGTCTTGTTTTCAAGTGCAATCAATAATTTAGATGTACATTTTGAAGAAATGTTTCCATTCTATTACATAAAATAAATCAGGGATTATACTGTACATAGCAAAAAAGTCAGGGGACAGACATTTTTAAAATTAGGTTTAGGGAACAATTTAACACACACGCACTATGACTTCACAAAATCTCACTCCAGCCAAACACCCAAAGTTGGCAACCCTGCATACATTTTGAGTTTAACATTAATGTATAACGTTACAAACTAGGGAAGGGATTTTATCAAATTCATGTTAGCTGATGTGATGCTTGGTGTAACGTTAGCAAAGTCGCTGTTCTTAGCTTCTAGCTTAGCCTACAATGCGCATTTCTTCAGATAACTGTCATTACGTGATGCATGTAACATGCTCTAAATAGGCAGTGGTTTATTTAACGTAGTCACGTACTTATTATCTGTTTAATTTTCAGAAACACACACAAGGCCGAATTGGGACTGAACCGACTTTTGGAGCTGAATATGATGCAATAAAACTAGAGACATGTTAAAAACAGACCACTAGCATTTATTTAGGGCTGTCTAGCAACATAAGTGACTACTTAATTTGTAAAGCAAAACGATCTAGCTCTACATTGCAGAAGAATTAAGGATACTGCTTCTTCATGACTTGTTTAAATGTCATTGTAATTTATTTGACGCATGCTCGCGTTTAAAAGTGTCACGCAGCTGTCCCCGATGTTACAGCAGCTCCCTGTGGAAACAGCAAAGAGTGCACATATCCGATGAGATTTCTGACGAGGAGCAAGCTCTCTGCCTCACCAGAGCCTTACTGTTTATTAATAAAACAATGATATAGAATAGAAACATCTGGAATGTATTTATTTCATCTTAAAGTTGGCTACAAAGAGCATTCATAGCCTAGAGAAAACGATAAACTTTTCTTTATCTGCAATGTTCCAGGAAGATAGGCTTACATTTATAGGCTGTCCCTGTTTGATCACAGGTCCAAGAAAACCAGTGGATATAATGTCAATGCATTCTAGATATGTTTCATGTACTTTATTTCATGTTGAGTTTTGCTTCCCAGCATGCATTGCGCATTTTTAGTATTTTTGGCTATTATTAGTTTTTAATATTTTGAAACAATATGGTTTGAACAATTTATCTTAGGCTAGCCTAGGCCTACTCTGATGATGTTTTAAACAATATGCGACGGGATAGGCCCATTAAACCGTAGTATTAGTTTATTAAGAAAATGACACCGTATATGTGAAAGCAGCACATCCTAGCCTGGTATAAATCTCCATGTCTACTCATCATTAGTGTAATGCATACGGAGGACGTGATTTCATACATGCGTGAAAATATGAGGTGAGTGAAGTTGATTGTGTAGTTGTAGATAAAGTCATTAATGCGTGTTCATGTTCCGTCTACCTCTCCCCTAGCAACGCTGAGACTTACAGGATGTAATACCATACCAAATCGCGCTTCATGTTTTTTTTTTTTTTTTTACCATCGCGGAAATATAAACGTTGCGCGCATAACGTCGCGGTGACCATTACAGGACGTCCTCTCAAAGTCTTGTGGACGTCTTTTAGACTTCCCGAACAGAGGTCCGCGGGACGTAAAGGGAACCCTACACAATGTCGAGGAGGTGACGTTCGCCAGGGGACCTTTAGGGGACGTCGCCAGGACTTTATTTTGTTTACTGGGGATATACAAAATAAATTATTGCAATGATGCCTCCAGGGAATTTTGAATGAATGTAGCCTACTAGCCAACTCATTTTCTATCCGGTGCAAAACAAGAATCATTTTGATGCAAATTGTAATTGTAATGCAAAAATCAATTTGATGCTGTTTGTAGGCTATATTCTACTCACCAAAATGAACTAGCAGAAATCACAGAAAAAAATATCTTGTGATCACAAACAGCTGAATTTGGTGAAGCCTTATATTATCTCTGGCTTTTTTCTGTCTCAGCAGCAAGTAGGCTAGCCTAGATGGTTTTCTTGCACAGATGCACTGTAAAACTCTGAGCAAGACATCATCTCACACTACTATCAGCGTAATATAGGCCTACGTGACTCACAACGCAAAGTGCATTCTCTGCTGGGATAGTGATGACAGACAAACTGAGATAAATGACAGCAGCAAGGTTTCCCTTTATCTCATACTAATCATACATTCTTTGTTCATAGTCTAACTTATTATACTGATCTGTCATGGATTTGCACTGAGTTGATTCTCAATAATACGGAACAAAATGCTTTCCGTATCAGTTCAATACAGACCACATCTTTTTCGTTTCAAATACGGGACAATTACGGATTTTTACGGAACGGTTGGCAAAACTACAGACAGCAGCGATTCTTTTCACGTTTTTGCTGACCAACAGTATTCCGTGAACATGATCAACTGAGCTCCGTGTTAAAATTGGCTGGATTTCTCCTTTAATTCTTCTGGTCAACCACTGGCTGGAGGTCTTTCTCTCCTTTCTCTGACCTCGGGGCCTCTCTCTTGCTCTCTCTCTCTCTCTCTCTCTCTCTCTCTCTCTCTCTCTCTCTCTCTCTCTCTCTCACACACACTCTTTGTTTAAGCTTACTTTGTTACAGTATATTGACCTATCTGAGTTGTACCTTACATTTAATGTTAAGTGATATTGGTCACATTTACCTTATTGATAATAAATTGTTAATTCACCCACCAGTTATATATCTCTTCTCATAGGCTATACCACTACTTTGCTATATAGTTGATAAACTACTTGGTAAATATTCAAGGTCAAGTTCTTAATTTTATGGAGTTTCTCGAAATATGTGCCACTGCATCACCAGTCTGTCAATGTTCCATACACGTTTAAACCTTTGCTGGCCAACGCATTTCTCATCCTGAGGAGCGTCAGTGACATCCCTTACAAGGCAATGGCAGTAAATGAGGTTGGTGTTGTGAAGCCTTGTAGGCCGCTGAGTGGGGGGACGTTGACTAAACCCCTGGAGCTGCAATATCTCCAATAGGGGTTATGCCGAACATCAGAAGGCTACATCGGATAACAGTACTAATCACATCCGCTTATTGAGTGATAACGTTGATTACAACACAAACATGGTAAAAATAACAATAAATAAGCATAGGTGTAATAGCTTATATTTAAGCTGCTATATTGAGCTGCAATATCTCCAATTCCATGCTAGACAGTTTCCACACAAGAAGCTTTTTCCTTTGTTTTATTTTTGTTGTTGGGGGGGAGGGTGGTATGCCTTTAATTTGATGACAGTGAAGTGAGAGGGAAAGAGAGTTGAGGTGGGCTTGGGAAATTATCTGAATATTAAACTTAGATTACTGATTGGTTAATAAACAAACCTGAACATCGCCATTGGCTACCGGAAAGCGGCAGAACAGTCTCAAAAAGATTTCTAACTTTAGGACAGCTTTGCTTTGTGTGCGTAGAGCATTGATTTGTAACTGTAGAATATATTTGTAGCCTAATGGTAAAATATTTGTAACTGTAGGATGATTTGTGGCTGTAAAACTGATCCATACCCAGAGAATAGATTTGTAAGTGTAGTATATATTTGTAATATAGACAATTACTTGTACAAATCATTTTTACAGTTACAAATAATTTCTACAGTTTCAAAACGTGATACGCACATACAAAACATGAGTCTATTCTGATTCCATACAGTGGCCTCAGAGAGGCTCTTTTCTGTAGTCATGGCAGCAGGAACTCACCTTTCAGATGTTCTCTCTGCCTCTGAACCATCATGTGTCTGTCATTTGCTCTCTTTTCCTCTCCCTTCTTCCGTGCTTGCACCTTATGCAGATTTTGCCTGTCCATTTCAAAATGATGGCCACTGTTTCCTGCTACCATCTCCTCAATCTTCACCAGTAGCTCTGTGACATCACTTTGACTGTGGTTGTTGAGGACATGATATCTGTTCCCACATGTGTTTATGAGAGACTGCAGGTTTTCTCCCTCACTCTCTATGAATTGCTCAATGGTTGTTTCTCCCAGCCAATCCCCACAGGTGAACAACACAATGGTGTGACTCCAGATTTTCTCGCTTAGTAGATGCAGATGTTGCTGAACTGATTTCCTCACTCTTTTTGTGAAACAGGAGTCCACCCGTATAGCTAACAGAAAACAGTGTGGACCCTCACCACACAAACCCTGACTCAGTACAATCTCTTTCTTTGTTAACTCTAAGGAGTATGGCAGATAACAAAAACTCAACCATCCTGGAGCCTCGACTACAGTGACCTGCCTTCCTGCTACTTCTCCCTGTCTCTTCACACAAACTGCAGATCTCTGACCAGGCTGAAACTCCTCTCTGCCCAGGATGGTGTTTCCTGATGAACTCTTCCCTGCGTCTTTGTATCCCAGTAACACAATCCTAATTTGTGGCAACACTAGCTGTCCTGCAAGACAAAAATATTATTTGCATATTTACACAGGGGGCAGGGATTAATAACCTATGTGTCTTTTGGCTGAAAGACAGAAATTATGTTTTGATGTACACCAATTCAATTGATTTTGTCACAGATTACAAGTTGCCAATCTTTTTTTCAAGCATATAGAATTGACCAACATTTAGTTACATGTTCTACTTAAATTCTATTATTTAAAAAATGTGTGTTATTAATGTGTGGTGTAATTTAGTCTAAAAATCTTAAGAAAAAAAGATATAATGACAATATCATAATTATGTTCAAAATTAACTGCACCTACCCTTTAATGTGTTGGAGATCTCCCTCTGCCTCTGTATCTCCCTCAATCTCATTTTGGCTCTCGCTTCATTTGTGATCCTGCTTTCTTCAGTTTTCTCCAGTATCCTTCTGTCTATTTCATAATGAGCACCACTGTTTCCTACCACCATCTCTTCTATCTTCTTCAGCAGCTTTGTGACTTGCATACCATCATTGCTCTTGATGTTGAGGACATGATATCTGTTCCCACATTTCTCTACAAGCCACTGGAGCATTTTCCCTTTAATCTCAAAGGCTTTCTCTTCTGCAGGAGTCTCCTGAATGAACAGAACTAGAGAGTGTTTCCAGGCTCCATGGTCCAGAAGACTCAGGTGGTTTGATGTGGTGTTTCTCTCTGTCTCTGTGAAGGTCATGTTTTCATGGATGACAATTAGAACTGCGTGGGGTCCTGGAGGACATAAACCCACACTTCTTATGATCTCCTGTTTGAGGAGGTTAGGTGTGTCTCTCCTGAGGATAAGATCGTAGTCTTTCCATCCTGGAGTGTCCACTACAGTGACCTGTCTCCCTGCTACCTCTCCCTGTCTCTTCACACACTGCAGTGTTCTCACATCAGGGTCAAACTCCTCTCTGCCCAGGATAGTGTTTCCTGCTGAACTCTTCCCAGCTTCACTGTTCCCCAGCAGCACAATCCTCAAGTCTTAGAGATAGTATAGCATACACACATATTACAGGTCTTTATTATGCAGACAGAGATTGGTTCATTAGGACATTTAGATTGAACATGTGTATTGAAGGTGTGCACGCTGTGTTTACAAACTGTACGTGAACTACTGAAAGTGAAGTCAGTGTAGTGGTCAACTGCAGCCAAGTCTGCCTCCTCTGGGTCTCATACAGATATGATAACATATTTAATAGTCTTTGGATACATTTTGGACAAAAAATGGTCTATATTGAGTTTCCTGAGTAAATGTGTGTTTTTCTTAATCTTCATTTGGCTGACACTTTTATCCAAAGTGACTTACATATGTCAATAATTACAAGGGTCAGTCTCCCCAGAGCAAGTCAGGGTAAAGTCCCTTGTTCAAGGGCACAATGGTGGCAGCAGGGCATCAAATCCACAACTTTATGTGGCTCCTTATTATGCTAGCCCAGCTCCTGAATCACTACGTTACCAATGGCCTTAACATGTTGAATGCTGTGAAATGCGTAATATTAACATGCATTATGTATTTCCAGTAGTGTTTTCTGTCTATCCCATGTACTGTAGATATCTATGTTCTTGTTTTTTTTCTAACTTATTCACCAATTCAATGGATCACTTGCTTTACTCCACATGTTGTAATTTTATAAAATGAAAATTTCAGTCATATTTATGTGCTAATCATCAGCTTTCTCCTGGAGTCCAGGCAATCCGTTTCTCTTACATGTACTTGATTATGCTACTCACCCCTGGGGAAGTGTCCTTCAGCTGCCATTCCTTCTCTTCCGGGTCTCTCGGTCAAAGTCTGTCAGCACTTCAGCACACTGTAAAATGTTTGAAATGTTTAAAACACTGAGGAGTATTTGGCAAAGTTCATTATCTTTACTCATTCTAATCCACTGAACATTCCAGTCCGTTTTTGTGAGAAGTACATTAACTCACACAGACTGTTAGAGGGTCATTGACACATTAATGAACCACACAACATGAGCAAACAAATCCAATACCTGACATAATTTATCAATACTTATTGATATTGAACTTTGCTCTCCAGTGGAGATAACCAACAACTTTCAAAAGAACAGCATTTACCTCTTTTGCAGCTATGCGACTTTCTTCACCAACCAAATAATCAATTTTTGCTAGCGTTGTTGACAGAACAGGCTCAGATTGAACTATGCTCATGTAATAAACTCCATGGGGATTTACAACGTACAATAATTTACCAAAACTATTGCCCTGCCTGATCGTTGTCTAATGTCCTGAATTATTTAAAGAGACAGTAACATGGCTAACACATCAAAGCTGAAAAAGGATATGATTACAGTTTACTTCTAAAGTAAAGACTTCTGTATCCGACCAGTTGTGTAGAACTGATGGGTATATGCAGCTGTTTTGGGGTATTTGAATATTGATTTGTGTTTGTATTGAATTACTTTAGTTATAATTTTTCATAGAGATAGCACCTTCATCTGAAAGAACTAAATTAAATTCAACAGGTGTTATTCAATGTATACTCCTCACAGTAAGGTATCAAATGCTGCAACACACTAATGATCAGAGGGTGATCTGGAGTCAGTCTCTCATTGCAGCCGCTGTGTGCTGCTACTGACTCATGAAGACGCACAACACTGATCTCAGCTCTGAGGTCTGTAGTGTGTGAATAATAATTACAGTTTAGCACATTTATCATGGATGTTACCTAAACATTGATACCCTCTAATTGGCCGAATACAAGCTCATGTTCATAACAGTTGTGTATTGTCTGCTGCCACACAGGGGTACATTTGTCATGTAGTAGTCATGCTACTGTAAATTTGACTCACTTGGTAAACCACACAGACTTGTTCTACTGTGTTTTAAAGGTGCTCTTAGCGATGCCACACGTTTTTAGGCTAAAACACTTTTATGTCACTTACTGCATGCATCACCTAACTGTCTGTGTCCTGAATACACCGTAAAAAAAATGTGATCTCTGTGGACAGCCCAGGCTCCAAAAATGGCAACAAAAACAACCTGGGCAAACCTAGCCTATAAAAACATAACAAACTGTTCCAGCAAATCACAGACGAGATGCGCCTTTAGGAGAATTTCAATTGCACGGGAACAGCACGGGAGGGAGGGGGAGGAAGTAGCGAGCTAGCTCTGTTTTGTTTGAAAGTCAACAGAAGTGACGTTACCCAGCATCGCTTAGAGCACCTTTAATAATGAATTATAAGGAACTCAGATGATACTCAATTAGAGCACACTGTAACATAACATACAAAATACAGAAGTAGAAGTCACACTATGAGAGATGTGAGTTAAACATATGAAATTATTAAACTAAAGAAATGAAACTCACAAATAGATTAAAGATAAAACAAATAAGTGTGTCAGAATCACTGTTCCGTTGATGGCCTTCTGGGAGTGACGTCAAGTGCGATTGGTCGGACCACACCTGTAATTACTGCCTATGCTTATAGATGCCGCTAAACACCACTAAACGGAGATTCATTCTTTCAAAGCAATGTACAGTTTTAACACCTTTACAGATGTTATCAGATGTTATCGTGGGCCGCAAGAAATGTTTCGGGCCGCACGTTGAGAACCTATGGTCTAGAGTAGGCAATCTAACTACAGTACCCCAATCCCATAGGACCTTACATGCACTCCAGTGTCTGTTGTCCGCCATCCAGTGGTCAAATTTAATTATTTCACTGGTCAAGTTTACACAATGTCATAACATTTAATTTTTAAAATTAAAATGTATTTCCTTTTTTATGTATTAATTGTATTATTATTATTTTTGTTATTATTATTATGCATTGCAGGGATATTTTACATTTCTTTCTGTTCTTCAGTGGATTGAGCTGACAAATATTACAAAACAAAAATACCACAAACAATGTTGTATGTCAATAAAAGTATTTATGTATAATTTTCAACTTATGGATACTTTTAACTTGAGGGCATTCTGTATTTCTGACATTGTCTGGTTCACTTGTGGGTTAAAGTGAGAAACTCTTGTAACATTGGAAATGGAGGCAATATCTTGTGGGTTCAGGTTCAAGGTCATATATACAGAAGAATGAACCATTATGTTGTGCTGAAGGGGGTATGTATGCTGGAATAAACTGCCAGGTGGTATGTGATCATATATACTGGACACGGTGGCCAGGGACAAGACCCGCGACTCACTTGTTTGAATATTTCAACTGGAAATCGTTGAGGAACAGGCTGAAAGGGTCTGTACCAGACTTACGTACTAATACTTTACACCAGACTGTAAAGTGTATCTGATGTTTATATTAACCTAATCCAAGTCTATTACTCTGGCCTTAACGACTCACCCCACTGAAGACCATGTTGAGCGATGAGAGATCTTTCATTGTTGCCATGACAGAGAATGACACCAGCATAGGTCAGGAGCCCACTGTATCCAGGGGTGAGAGGTCACTCTTCGTAGGCGGTGGCCGTCCGCTCTGACCATACCTGTTCACACCAGTGGCCAACTCTGGAGTCGACAGGGACGACGCCTCCATGACGAGGCTCATCATTTGGTAGTGAGGTTCCCCCCTCACTGTGAAGAGCTTTGAGAGTCTAGAAAAGCACTTTATATAACGCATTGTGGTTGTTATCATTTGGCGAGAGGAGTAGCGGAGTGCATCACAAGGCGCTTCAGGCAGCAGTCTTACCCAAAAATTCCTGTCTTACCCAAAAAATACAATCTGGTCTCATTAGCGAAACGTTCCCCTGGTAACGTTTTCGCAAACCCAGCCAAACGTCCTAGCAGGTACGTTTCTGAGGTGCAAACTAGCCAGCGGTGGTGCTAAAGAGAGACGTTTAGACGTTGTTTACTACAGTTAGGTCTGGTCAAACTAAATTGTAGCTTGCACAAGCTCAGCAGTATTCTTTGGTTACCAAACCAAAGTTTTGGATTAATAGTCCCTATATCTCGTTACGTTTTACAAAATATAAGGGCACAAACCCTGAACTGCCGTTAGCTGCCACAACTTTTCCTGGGGGATTTTAGCTCATTTGTCAACACGCTCGACTTCCGCTCCGAGGTGCAGCTGTTCGGGGGTTTGAATCCGGCTGTGTGCAGGGCTGAGCCGTGCAATTCAACACAACGCCCGAAGACCAGACTCAGCACACGGCTGGATTCGAACCAGCGAACAGCTCCACCTCGGAGTGGAAGTCGAGCGTGTTGACAATTGAGCTAAAATCCCCCTGGTTGCTCGCGAAAAATTCAAAACGACAAGATGTGGCAGCTAACTCAGAGACAGCTGTTCAGGGTTTGTACCCTTACTGCATATTTTGTCTAAACGTCTCTCTTTAGCAGCCCCGCTGGCTAGTTTACACCTCAGAAACGTACCTGGTGGGACGTTTGGCTGGGTTTACGAAAACGATCCCAGGGGAATGTTTCGTCAATGAAACCAGGTTGAAAAAGTACCATTGTGGTTCCAAACTAAAACTACTCATGACACCTTTAAATCTCATCTTTACATGCTAAATACATATATCTTCACTTGTATATCATACTGCTGATGAATAATGTCTCAGATGAATATATACCTCAGTAGAACAGTGCTGGTAATTCTATGATGTACTGTATCAAATTATCACAACTCCACAACAGGTTACTTTTGTTATTTTGTATTGTATTTACATCATTAGTGTACTGCAATGAATATATTTCCATCCATAAATGTGATGTATCAACTCCACAACAGGCTAGTTTTACATTTATTTTCTTAACATCCATAGTCGGTTACACTTTACTTGACATTATCGACATAAGAGTGACATGACACTGTCATGAATGTGTCATAAACGTTTATGACATAACGCTTCTGTTATTAAGTGACATTCGTTTTTTGTCATAACAAGTTAGAGTTAGGGTTAGGATAAGAGTTAGAGATTAGGGTTAGGGCTAGGATTCATGTGTCATGACAGTGTCATGTCACTCTTATGTCGATACTGTCAAGTAAAGTGTTACCCAAAAGTCTACTAAATTAACCATCTTCTGTTACTTTCTGAGCAGTCATATTCTGTACAGTGAAGTCATGCTATGATGCAGCCTCCTCTCTCACCTGCAGGTAGCCTAGAAATCTAGACGCACCCTAGCGGCAGCAAATTACATTTGCTTCCAGGGCTAGTCTAGCTACTCTCCGTTGGCTTGTGAGCTCGAAAAAATTAAACTTCTATCAGGCCAATCAAATCGTGTATAGAGTCGTTAGGCGGGCTTAACATAATGATTGATGGCAGAGTTGCAACGGTTTGGCTTGAATTCCCTGCTACTTGAAAACAAAGAAGATGGATGTTGCTGTTGGCCAACAGTGTGACACCAGTTAAGCTTGTTTTAAGATGGCAAAAGTTTGAACTATCCAACTAGCTCCGCTGGTGGGAAAACGCATGGGACTCAGCGCTGTCCTATTGCGTGCAGAGGGAATTTGAAAGACAACCGATTATCCCGCCCCTCGGACTGAGCACTGCGAACGGTGAGTGCCCAGACCCTACATTTTAATGTGGGTCTGGCTCGTCAGGCTAACCTGCAGGGGCTACCTTACCACAAATTGAAGGGCAGTCATAAGGAAACCACAAGTTATTTAGTTGTAAATGCATATTCCTGTCTTACCCAAAAATACCACATTTACATTAGAGACCAATAGAATAGAATGGAGGTGCATGATGTGCATTAGTCCTCTCCTCATGACTGACACAGAACATAATGATGAAGACATGACCATTCAACTCTTTTCTCATGTCATAGTCCTCATCAACGCACCACACAAACGCCCCACTGACAGTATGGGAGGGTTTCTTCCTATAGGTCTTCAGAGAGGTTTTGTGTTTTCTTTATAAGGTCTTGATAAAAGTAATAGTCCAGTTCTTTAAGGAGCGAGAGCATGATGCCACATGTTGTGTCTCCCTTTTTAATCACCATGTCGATGAGGGAGGTCACCTGCTCATGTAGCACATTAGTCCTCTGCAGGATGACTTGTGCTTCCATTCTGTTCAACACAGGAGGCTGATGGGATTCAAGCCTCAGAACCAGACCTTTCAGTACACCTTCTGATGTCCTCTCGATGAGATCAGGCCGAATATGGGACAGTCGATCTAGGAAGAGATAACCAAGGTTCAGGCTTTTAAAACATCTTTTTGATGCCAGTGTCTACTGATGCTGCTGCTATGCTCTACCCAGAACTTGAGCTCACCTCAACACAATGAAGTAAGGTAAAACAAACAAACAATAACGTATTGGATTAACTGTTTTTCAAATGTTGTTTGTTTTTTTACTTTATACACTGACAGTGGTTAAAAATGGTATGTGTTGAGTGGTGTACCTTTGTGTGACATGGAGGCCACGTTCCCTTCTTCCTCATCATCCCTGGCAGCTCTGCTTGTGGAAGCCGCCTCTCTGTGGATCACTTCTCGGGAATGTCTGGATGCTGCGGAGGGAATTTTAACGATTGCGTGTAACATCTCCAGTTTCACCAAATTCAAAATGTTCCATTGTCGTTATCCATATGGACTTGCCATCACTGAGTATCTCACCTCAACACAATTAAAGAAGGTAAAACAAACAATAACATATTGGATTAACTGTTATTTCAAATATTTTTTGTTTTGTTTTGTTCTTTATACACAGACAGTGGTTAAAAGGCTTATACAGTACTGTATGTTGAGTGGTGTACCTTGGTGTGACATGGGGGCCATTTTCCCTTCTTCCTCATCAGTTCTGTGGATCACTTCTTGGGAATATCTGGATGCTGCTGAAGGCATTTCATGACTGTGTGCCATTTCTCCTATCTCACCATGTTCAAAGCGTTCCAATGTCGCTTTCCATATGGATTTACCCTCACTGAGTATCTCCAAATCAAAAGAGTCCTCTGCGTTTTTAATGACAACTTTGAAAAACTCTGGAGGTTTGACGTATTTAAGGGTGATCTCCGATGGGGAGATCTTAGCATCACAGAGGGATGCTTTTAGGATAAACTCAGTACTCATCCAAATGGAGATGTTCGGTCGATGTGTTATGATCTCCTTTGCATCTTGGGTCCTGCATAAATCCTCTTTAACAGCCTGAATCATGGAAGCATCCCGTGGCACAACGTATGTGAGGAGAACCAGGGGTGTCACTCTGGTCCGGTAAATTAACACATCCAGATGGGCTTTCATTGGGATTCCGATTTTCACCAGGACTTCTGTCAGTGAGAAGGAGGGCTTGAGGAGCTTTGCGTGGAAGCGGGTCAGCTCACATTTCTCTAGAGTCACACTGCTGTTAACCCCATGTAGAACTCTCACAGCCTCTCTAAGAGAGGAGTCTGAACCTTCCAGACAGGCAAAATGGGGCAGATGAGCCTCCAACAGTTCACCTGAGAGCACTTTGATGTCCATCAAGGGACCAATTGGCTCATACTGCAACATGGCAAGCTCTGCTCTGAATACATGGGGGTCACTAAAGTGATACTGTAGAGAGACTTCAACCGCACACACCCAGCGCAAACCAGACACTATGCACTCAAAACTTCCTGGTGGAGAGCTGTGGTTATACACAGGGATTTCTGTCTCCATGGAAACAGAGGGTTCCATCAGGATCCAGTGTGAGGTGTCTTCATCTTTGTCTTCACAGGATTGGCAGCAGTTTGTTTGTTTGAAATACTGACACAGAATGTTGCCAGATGAAATGTCCAACCTTTAAGAGAGGAGATTTTAGTTATTTCTTCCTCAGATAATCCTTTGTCAGCAAACAGCCACCAAACTGACATGGCAGTTGAACAATTTGTAAAATGTCTCTACATCAATGACACTTTTAAGGTATGATGGCTACCAAGAAATCAAATTAGCACAACCACCAGCAAACTATGGTGGAATTGGAGTAATTCAATGGCTGTAAGCATTTCATTTTGACCATAAAACCTTTTAAAATGAATGTATGAGAAGGTAAATCTAAATCTTTATACTCATCCATATCTTCAGACAGTCCTCTCATATCTGACCCCCAGTCAGGAATGTCAACAGAATCCAAAACATCTTGGTCCAGAAAAGTGTCTTCTGAGTGGCTCCTAATGACTTTAAGCCCACATACATTTGATGGCTCTGGGACTTTGTCAACTGTGGAAATAATATAAGACCTTTTTATGAAGGAATTAATTGAACCTATGAACGTAACCTATGAACCTAACACACAGTTTGTCCATTTTCAGCAAAAATGTTTTCATGTAGAAGAGCAATATTTTAAAAGTGTACCCATGAAAAACAGATTTGTGCCATAATTTTCTCTTCATGCTTGAAAAGGCATATCTCAAGAACAAAAAAATATAACTGGCTGAAATGTTATATGTATGATACCTATGAGACAGGTAGATACATTGGATCGGAAACCATGGTGTGGAGGCCAATATTTTGAGTTAGTATGGAATCTTTACTATCCTTTTTGTAGGTGAATGCCAGAAGTCTATGACATCAGATCCTGTCTAGATGGTCCTCCAAGACTCCTTGGCCTAGCCTTAAGCCCCAAAATCTTCCTTTTAATATTTTTCCATATTCAATGTGCAATCATTAACCAAAATTAAATGAAATCAAAACAAACACAAAAACACATTATTTTGGTCATATTTGCATGGACATTTTTAAGGACATACTGTACTGGTAGTTGGTGATATTTCCTTTACAGGTTGGTTACAGGTAGGTTACAGTTAACAAATTTGGTGCTTCAGTGCTTCAGGCCCTAGTGAGGACGGGTTCAGCACTAACATGAGCTGAACTGGAACTGGGTACAAATGTTGCCTGTATACGCTTAGGTCTGCAGATATTCGTTTACTCAGCTCAATAATCATGACACGCTGCCATTCCTTGTTCTGCAATTGTATTTGATGTCATACAAGAAATGTTATCATAAATAACTTAACTTGTTAATGTAGCATCACTAAACTGGGCAATCCGACATAAGACCCTATCTTGAGGCTCTCCAAAATATATGTGCCACAATACACAAACATGTACATATGTTCATGAAATTTGTCCGAGATGATCTACAGACTCACTAAATGTCATTCTTGGATACTTGGTTTTTTGCTTGCACCCATCTTTCAATCCATATTTTTGTTTAAAGCCCCCCTGTGTAAGAAATTCTCCCATCTAGTGGTTAGGAGATATATTGCAACCAACCTCTCAAGCGCTGCCTCATTTAGAACTACGGTAGGCGTCGCACATCAAAAGCTGGCACTAGTTCCGGACTTGTAGGCGCGTCAAAACATAAACTTTTCTCTGAATAAGCAATAACAACATATTAATATAAATTTGTGTACTATCTTATTATGACCGCCGCGCAGCGAAGGGGCGGTCATATAGGTTTAGTCAGAATTTTTTTTTTTTCTTTTCTTTTTCGCATTCCCAAATTTCCGTCAATGATTCCCGGGTTACTGAAAGACCGGGGTACACGGAACTTGGTGGGCATGTAACCCCACATGGATAGCATGGAACCATTGTTTTTCGTTTTGATCTGTAGCCCCCCCGCTGGACTGGACCCCCCGAAAGGAGGGTAGGGCAGACACAGTTTTCTGTGAATATCTCGAGAACCGTAGGGTTTAGGGTTTTTTTTTTGTATGTTAATCTCAAGGGGTCATGTCAACCCATTCCATAACCACTCATTTCATGTATAGCGCCACCTAGTTAAACACAAAAAAGTAAAAATGAGGTGTTGTAATCGCAGGTATCTGTGACCTAACATAGTCAAAACTGCACGAAATTGGAACTGTAGGATCATTATGACACCCTCTGTATGCACGCCAAGTTTCGTGGAATTCCGTTTATGGGGGGCCACACAATACATTAATTTATGTTACTATACACCAACTGGCCTGTAGGTGGCCGGAGACAGTTTTCTGTGAATATCTCGAGAACCGTAGGGCCTAGGAGGTCCACCTTTTTTATGTATGTTGGTCTTAAGGGGGCATGTCAACCCATCCCATTACCACTTATTTCATGTATAGCGCCACCTAGTTAAAAATTAAAAAGCAAAAAATTAAGTGTTTTCATCACAATATCTCTGGCTGACAAGGTCAAAACTGCACGAAATTAAAAGTGTAGGATCATTATGACACCCTCCGAATGCATGCCAAGTTTTGTGTACTTTCGTTCATGGGGGGCCTTATAATAAAATAATGTATGTGTACATTTAGTGACGTACACCAACAAGGATTCCCGGGACACTGAAAGACCGGGGTACTCAAAACTTGGTGGGCATGTAACCCCACATGGATAGCATTGAACCGTCGTTTTTCGTTTTGATCTGTAGCCCCCCCGCTGGACTGGACCCCCAGAAAGGAGGGTAGGGCAGACACAGTTCTCTGTGAATATCTTGAGAACTGTAGGGACTAGGATGACCATTTTATTGCCTCCAGGGGTCATGTTAACCCATTTCATGTGCACACATGTGCACAAACAGATACACACACACACACATACATTCACAGTAATCATACGTATGACACATACTAGGCGGGTCAATATATGAAAAAAAACACCTAAGTTCAAAAATATTGATACAAAAGGTTTTTCAACTGATTATGATACCTTTAGATGTACTTAATAACATATTAAAAATCTAGTAAAATCTGACCCCACTAAAGGGGTCATTTTCGAGATGGCGTCCAAGATGGCCACCAGAAGCTAATTTTGGCTATGAAGCATTATTCAGCTTAGGAAAGTGTTTTTCATGTTTAATCAGATTTAGCTGTCACTGAGTCATATATGTCACACTAAAGTATCAGATTATCATTTTCAAAGACTTAGAATTTTCAAGATGGCATCCAAGATGGCCACCAGAAGCTAATTTTGGCTATGAAGCATTATTCAGCTTAGGAAAGTGTTTTTCATGTTTAATCAGATTTAGCGGTCACTGAGTCATATATGTCACAATAAGGTATCAGATTATCATTTTCAAAGACTTAGAATTTTCAAGATGGCGTCCAAGATGGCCACCGGAAGCTAATTTTGGCTATATCTGATGCATTTTTCAGCCTAGGAAAGTGTTTTTCGTGTTTAATCAGATTTAGCGGTCACTGAATCATATATGTCACACTAAAGTATCAGATCATCATTTTCAAAGACTTAGAATTTTCAAGATGGCGTCCAAGATGGCCACCGGAAGCTAATTTTGGCTATATCTGATGCATTTTTCAGCCTAGGAAAGTGTTTTTCGTGTTTAATCAGATTTAGCGGTCACTGAATCATATATGTCACACTAAAGTATCAGATCATCATTTTCAAAGACTTAGAACTTTCAAGATGGCGTCCAAGATGGCCACCGGAAGCTAATTTTGGCTATATCTGACGCATTATTCAGCCTAGGAAAGTGTTTTTCATGTTTTATCAGATTAAGAGGTCACTGATGACTCTTCATCTCCACCTTTTTTAGTGTTCTTATAGTAGGACCTGAGGATGCATGATGTTTTCTCTCTCAGTGTCACCATGCCTTCAAAACCTTTCCCTTCTGTGAAACATATGTCATTCCCGTACCGCTCCCTCAGTTTAGCTTTCAGATACTGATTACCGAATGGAATGGAATCAACTTCAATCAAATACTCTTTCATGTTAGATCCAAGTACAGAGACAGTCAACTGTTCTTAATTGTGTGCATTTCTGCAAGACACTCTGCTGTTCGTGTAGAAGATATGGATTACCTTGCACTGCTGCCTGTGGAACGTGTCAAAATGAACAATGTGACAATCCACACAAGTTCCTTTCAGAGGAGTCAGAGGATGATGAATAATGATATAATAATTATTTCTGATCTACTTATGCATATAGTTTAAGATTCAGTTTAATTAGCTCCCCCCTAATGATAGATGCCAACAATTATTGATCTACACAAATATACAATGCATGCCTAAACAGTACATGGGTCATGGTTCATTAAAGTCATAAAACAGCCACTTACTCGCAAACTCTACTCTACATATTGTAAAAGCATATACCCTGTACATGAAATATAACATTAATCAACAAAATAACATTTCCATCTTCCTCCACACCAAGCATAATACATACTCTATTCTGTATAGGCAAATATAGTGTAAAGCCGATACATTTTGGCATATACAGTCCAGGGAAAACAAATGAAACACCCTAAAATATAGATTTTCTGAAAGCATATAATCTGTAGATAAGATATAACACCATTTAAAACATGTCCCATCTTCCTCCATGCCATGGACGATGCATTGCCCTCTATTCTGTATAGGCGAATCTAGTGTAAAGGGGATACATTTTAGCCTATATTGTCAGGCAAAACAGATTAAACACCCAAAACCATATATTTTCTAAAAGCATATAACCTCTAGATGAGATATAACACCAGTTAAGACATGTCTTATATTCCTCCATGCATGCACAATACAATGCCCTCTATAATGTATAGGCGAATCTAGTGTAAAGGGGATTTATGTTGGCATGTTAAGTCCAGGGAAAACAAATTAAACACCCTAAAATATATATTTTCTGAATGCATATAATCTGTAGATAGGATATAACACCATTTAAAATATATCCCATCTTCCTCCATGAATGCACAATACAATGCCCTCTATTCTGTATAGGCGAATCTAGTGTAAAGGGGATATATGTTGGCATGTACAGTCCAGGAAAAACAAATTACACACTCTAAAATATATATTTTCTGAAAGCATATAATCTGTAGATAAAATATAGCACAATTTAAAACATGTCCCATCTTCCTCCGTGAATACACAATACAAAGCCCTCTATAATGTATAGGCGAATCTAGTGTAAAGGGGATATATGTTGGCATGTACAGTCCAGGAAAAAGAAATTAAACACACTAAAATATATATTTTCTGAAAGCATATAATCTGTAGATAAGATATAGCACCATTTAAAACATGTCCCATCTTCCTCCATGAATGCACAATACAATGCCCTCTATTCTGTATAGGCAAATCTAGTGTAAAGGGGATATATGTTGGCATGTTAAGTCCAGGGAAAACAAATTAAACACCCTAAAATATATATTTTCTAAAAGCATATAATCTGTAGATAAGATATAAGACCATTTAAAACATGTCCCATCTTCCTCCATGAATGCACAATACATTGCCCTCTATTCTGTATAAGCGAATCTAGTGTAAAGCGGATACATGTTGGCCTCTTTTGTCCAGGGAAAACAGATTAAACATCCTAAACTATATATTTTCTGAAAGCATTTAACCTGCAGATGAGATATAACACCAGTTAAGACATGTCCCATCTTCCTCCATGCCATGAACAATACATTGCCCTCTATTCTGTATTGGTGAATATAGTGTAAAGCCGATACATTTTGGCATGTACAGTCCAGGGAAAACAAATCAAACACCCTAAACTACATATTTTCTGAAAGCATATAACCTGCAGATGAGATATAACACCAGTTTAGACATGTCCCATCTTCCTTCATGCCATGAACAATGCATTGCCCTCTATTCTGTATAGGCGAATCTAGTGTAAAGGGGATACATTTTAGCCTATATTGTCCAGGCAAAACAGATTAAACACCCCAAACCATATATTTTCTAAAAGCATATAACCTCTAGATGAGATATAACACCAGTTAAGACATGTCTTATCTTCCTCCATGCCATGGAGATGGTTAATAATCCTGTATTGCATTTGCTCTGTATTAAAACACATTGATTTTAATTTATGGCTGAAAAAGGTAGAGCATTGAAACATTTTCAATTTTAACATTTAAAATCCTATTCTTGTTTAATTTGACCATCATTTCATATCAATTTCACCCCTGTAGGCTGAATAGTAATTGAGATATAGCCATTCTAACCTGTTGACAGCCATTTTGGCGGCCATTTTAAAAATGACCCCTTTCCCAAGGTCAGATTTTACTAGATTTTTAGTATGTTATTTAGCATGTCCAACAGTACCAGAATCCATAAAAAAACCTTTTGTATCAATTTTTTTGACGTTGAACCCTATATTGACCCGCCTATACTCACACAGTAGACATATGTACGCTTGCATGCACAGGCACATACGCAGGCACACACACAAGCATGCGCACACACACACACACACACACACACACACACATAACATAAACATGTACATGCACACATGCACACAATTCAAGAATTTCTCAGAATTATGAACAGGCAAGATGGAGGTGGGGTTGTATAAAATGAATTTTACATGTGAAATCTATGAACTAATCATGTTTTGGTACTTGTTGTCTAGCAGATATCAGTGAGAATTGAGTGTGGATAATGCAATTTAGTGAGACAGCTAGAATCATACAGGCCTTTCAGCGTGATTTATTTTTGTGGAAAAAATGTGCTGGACTGGGCGGCGGTCATATTTTGTACCGCTCTGCGGTACATTTAGTTGCCATGTTGTGTGTGATGCCAGTGAAACACTCGAGCTAGCTAGCTAACGTTAGCACAGTAAACAGAAAGTGAATGGGAATGGCTAGTTATGTTCGTGTACATAGAGACTTGACCCTGCGCTATGTACTGTAGATGTAAATGAAGATTTCTAAGCCAATAGGTATGCTTCGAATTAGTGGTGGTGGTAATTAAACATGAATGGGGAAATGTTGATTTTGTTAACAAACAACTGAAAATGTTACACAGGGTATTAATTTAAATGTTTAAATGTAATTTTAAACTGTTAAGATCCTCACTCCTTCTGTGACCTCCCAGTCTTCCAGATGTTGAAGAGTCAATCCCAGAAATGGTAGGTCTTGACATCAGGGAGTATTTTCCTGAGGTAGTTTCAAATGTTGTGTCTGAGATTAATGTGCCATAGCCTGAGGATTTTTCAGATTTGTCATCACCTGTCATTGAAAACAAAACACATGTTTTTTGTGTTTTTTTCTTCAGAAACAAATCCCAGCATTGCAGTGCACCACACATTCAACAAAGTACATGGATTAATTTTCATCCAAATTCTTTACAGTGGTCACATGCCCAATTTGGGACACAGGGATTTCAGACACTGGGAATTTCTGTCCCCAATGGCTTTTTATGAGTTAGTTACCAGTTTGTTATCAGATTGTGGATATACCCAGGGGTGTGGGGGTAATTTTTGGCCCTTTATAGGGAAGAGTTTGGGCACCCCTGGTCTAGAATGTCCAATAAGCTTCAATTGTACTATTTACAATTATATTTACTGAATAATGGATTTGTAACTAGAAAATATGCATTCTCAAGGCATAGTATAACATCATACATTTTCACATCTGAGTTTAAGATGTTCTAACTGTGAATATCAAAAACCATGAACTGAACAAAATGCTGTGTATGACAACACCACACTGTAAGTATAGTAAGTATACTGTAAGTATAGATACTCTTTTAATCCTGTGAGAGAAATTTGGTCTCTGCATTTATCCCATCCGTGAATCAGTGAAGCACACGGTGAGCACACAGTGAGGTGAAGCACAAACTAACCCGGAGCAGTGAGCTGCCTGCTACAGCGCTGCACGGGAAGCAGTGAGAGGTTAGGTGCCTTGTTCAAGGGCACTTCAGCTGTGGATGGGGGCATGGGAGAGCAGTGCTCAACCACTTCCCCCGCCCACATTTCTCCTACTGGTTGGGGAACCAACAACCCTCCGGTTTCAAGCCCAAAGCCCTAACCAGTAGGCCATGGCTGCCCCACTGTTAAAAAAAAAAAAAACTAGTTCAAAATATCATACCTGTCAACATCCAGATTTCAAAAAACAGGAGATTTTTTTTCTTGGGGTGGAATCTTTGCTGCACAGGATCAGTGTTTAATACACTCCTTGCAACACTGCATTTCGGTCCTTACTTTTACCACAGGAGATATGCATGCCAAAACTCCACAGCTGCTGCCAGATTATGTTCCGAGGACACAACTAACCTATTGTGTATCAACAACTCTCAGTGCACACAAATATGATGTGTTAATCACAAAATTTCTTCCCTAACAATTTGACAACAGCTAGTTCTGGAGTTTTCCGAGAGAAATAACAAAACGGGTGAAATTTCCTTGAAATACGGGAGAAACCTGGGATTGGCATTTTCAAAAACAAGCCAATCAGATGCCACATTACAGATGGCCACAGATGATGATGTCCATGTGGATTGACTGATCCTCTCAACCTGAAAGCTGCCAATCCACATATACAACATACATTTGTGTCCAACAGCAATGTGAGATATTAATAACCTTGTTATCTAGCTCATTTAGATAACTATATCATGTAGTATCACATCACAGAGTAATAAAGTAGCTGGGTATCATTAAAAAAATAATCATCCCAAAATACACAGGGGAGTTGCCCATAGGTTTAGTGTGGTACAACCTGGTAACTGTTCATGTTAACTTGGCTGTCCCCATAAAATTAGCCAAAATCACAACTGACCCATGAGGGGAGGCTTGATGCTCTTCACCAGCTCATTCTCCTCCTTCAGGTCCTCCAGCTGCTGCACCTCCATCTTCCTGTCTGCTGCTTTGGTCTCGTTTGTCCTCCCTTCCTCATATTGGAAATGGCTTCCTCCATTGAGAACCACTAACTCATCAATCTTCTTCAGTACACCTGGCCAGCTCTCCTCACCTGTCCAGTGAACATACCTGTTCCCACATTTCTCAACCAACCACTGCAGGGCCTCTCCTTCACTCTCAATGTACTCCTCAATGTTCCTGTCCACTGACAGGTCATCAGAGGAGTCAAACATCACTATGGCGTGATCCCAAACTCTGTCCCCAAGAAGCCCCAGATGTGTCTGGAATTGTATTTTTCTTCTCTTAGTAAAGTGAAGATCAGTGTCGACTCTCAGCACAAAAGCATGTGGACCAGGATCACATAGAGACAGGATAGACAAAAATTGTGCTTTAGTCTCTTCTAGAGTTCTTTTACTTGGCATCATCCTAATTCTAGTGATCTCTTGACCTCCCCTGATCTCTCCTTTTCGAAACTGAAGCGTCACTCCTTCAGCCATCTCTCCTCGGTCACTGTCTGTGTCTTGTTCTGGAGAGAACCTCTCAACATATCGCAGGCGCATCACCTTTATCCCTGAGAGAGGCTGAAGTTCACCTGTAAAACATTTTTTTAAGTATACTCATTTGATCCCATGAGGGAAATTTGGTTTCTGCAATTATCCCACAGCACATAGTGATCACACAGTGAATTGAAGCACACACTAACCCAGAACAGTGAGCTGCCTGCTACAGCAGCACTCGGGGAGCAGTGAGCGGTTAGGTGCCTTGCTCAAGGGCACTTCAGCCGTGGATGTGGGCATGGGAGAGCAGTGTTCAACCACTTCTCCCGCCCACATTTTTCCTACTGGTTGGGGGTAGAACCGGCAACTCTTCGGTCACAAGCCCGAAGCCCTAACCAGTAGGCCACGGCTGCCCCAATTTACACAAACAAACAACTGTGAAAATAATATAAAAGACATTATACCACTGTTTGGTTGAATTTCCCATTGCCATGCATTCTTTAGAACATCAATCGTAGGTTATTTTATCTTTAATCGGTCTTTAGGTATCTTTCATCGTAGGTTATTTGCACACTATACACTTGTATTTTAATTATATTAATTTGCCAAACTTGTGCAATTTAAATGAACTATCACGTTGCATCAGAGCTGTAAAATAGCGATCCGTGATCAACGCACTCATCTACTATTTGAACTCATAGGCAAAGTGAAACTAACTTCACCATGGTGTCATAGTCAACGACAAAACAGTTATACAGTTAAAGGATAATTCCGGTATTTAGCACTTTAAGTTCCTTTTCTGGTTTGTTTTGGATGAACTATAGTAGTGGACACAGAAATTATGATGATGGGTCTTGTCTCGACTTTTTGACTCGTTTTGAATGGTCTTTGACTGCTTCAGAATGGCTGGCTATGGGCATGCACAAACATGTCCTTAAAATAACCCTTAACCTTTGTTTTCAAAACTGTGCAACTCACCGAGTTAGTGGTGTTGATTATTAAAACCAAATATATTGGCGCAATGTATGATTTCAATCCGTGTTATATGCCATTGTGGAACTATTTTTTTCAGATACCTCACAACCTTGTATAAATTTCCGCTCGATATTTGAGTCTGAAGCGTTAGCACACTCCCGACCACTTGATGGCAACAACCACTTTGCCGTACAAGGAATCTGTACGGAACTCTGTGTCTATTTTGGGCTAGTTTGCTACCTTAGCATGTATTCTTTCACACTAAGTCCGATTTACACATTTAACCCTCTAACCGCCCATGTCGCAATATTGCGACAAGCGTCATTACTGAATAAAACAGACGATAGACGCGAGTACAGTGTAAAATCTCATTTGTACTCTTGACCACTAGTTGGCAGACACCCAGAGCTTCGATTCAAGCTCAACCTTTTTTTTCAAAGTTTTCAGGAAGCTTGCGAAAACACGCGAGAAACACACGAAGAAGACGTGCATTTCCTCCATAACGCGGAAGCGATGCGGGCCATAGTTTTGCACAAATTGAAGCAGAAATACACCAAATGTTGAAAAAAAAATTCACGTGTGATGAAGTCTTGGATCTGTTATTCACCTATTCTGATTCTGAAGGAGAATATCTGCCTTTTGGAGAATATGATCGATCGTCTATTGACTGATAGTCACGGTGCGTCTGTGAATGGAGGTACGTCTTTGCGACAGTGTCCACTAAGCATACCATGCTTATTTCGACCGATTTCGACCCTCTGCCCAACATAGCTCGAGGTGCCAGAGGCAATAGTGATGATAGTGTCCGTAATGGACGTGGTATAGACAGCAGGGGTTGTAAAAATAGGGCTCTGAAGAACTACAAAGTCACCCGCGATATGGAACTGATTTGACCAGGCTACTTTATTGTATAGTAGCATAGGGTTTGTGATTATAGTAATAGTTTACTATTGTTGGTTTACATGTGACTGTATTCCTGTTCATTTGTTATGTCGGTGAAATGACAAAAAAAGAAAGAAAAACTGCTCAAATATGTTCAACATCTAGTATTTACTGAAATGTGCATAATTCACGGTGGTTACCATCCAGTGACGTCATAATATGCAAATTAGATGAGTAAATTTACCCCCTTCATAAACTTCTGTTCATACTAAATGATTTTCACATTTACAGTAGGACTTTATCTCTGACCACTTGCAAGCCATGGCCTTTTGACATTTTTATGTACAAATGTATTCTTTTTAAACCCTGGCGGCTAAAGGGTTAAGTGTTTATTATGACCGCCGCTAGCGAAGCTAGCGAAGCGGTCATATAGGGATTGTCAAAGTTTTTTTTTTTTTTTTTTTTTTTTCGTCATCTACTTCCTGAAATTTTGGTCAACGATACCCGGGGCACCGAAACACCAGGGCACATGAAATTTGGTGGGTATGTAGCCCCACTAGACTTTTACGGAAAAATTTCGTTTGGTCCCCGGGGGCCACTCCCCCTCCGCGCTGGGCCCCCCGAAACCCAAAAAATGCAGTTTTTCCTCAATAACTACCTGAACCGTGGCACCGAGGATGAAGAAATTTTTATGGTATGTTGGTCTCAAGGGCCCACATCAACTTAGCCCATAATCACTCATTTGTGATTTGCACCCCCCCGGTAAAAAATGAAAATGCAATATCATTCTGCTTTAATCGCCCCTCTCTTCAGTAAAGACGTTCAGAACTGCACCAAATTCTATGTGTATGATTAACCTGACATTCTCTGGGGGTATGCCAAGTTTCGTAGAATTTCATCCATGGGGGGGTCTAAAAAATTAAGTTATGTGTACATTTAGTGACTCTACACTCATTGGCCTGTAGATGGTGGTGCACACATATACACATGCACACACACACACAGGCACCCACATACTATCGGTATTAGAACGGCCGATACATAATTACAAATTCAGTAGGATTAAAAGAAAGCCAAAATAAATATTCATCATCATCATCATGGCTGCATTTCCAGTATTGGCGATAAGTAGTCGTTTGTCCACTAGATGGCGCATCGTTGCAGTGAGACGTAATTTTGTTGGAAGTTAATCTTAAATGGGTTGGAAAGACACTATGCTTCCTATAAGGACAAGACTGTAGGCTACAGTAGTTTACCGCAGAGAACGTCTAAGGGTAGGATGATTTCTGCATGACATGTAATTCCCATTTCCTCTTGAAGCCGAAATAAATCTGAGAATGTTTATCGGACATGCTTGTTTTTTACTGCAGGTAGGCTACGTTAATCCTATCAATAGCAGAACGTAGGTAAAATAATGTTACCGTTAGCATGGTTGAGTGATGGAGGCCAATTTGATTATTGATGTATTTGTAGAAAACCATAAATGCGTTTATAAGCTACCAAGCAAATCGATAACAGCACTAATTGTATCTTTCGACTGTCATCTCATTTGCTTATGACCATAACCTAGGCTACTAACAGGAGCTAAGTGAGTTAGCCACAACACGTTCGCTACGTGATGGTTTTTTAATGGAAAATATATAGGCTACCTGAAAGATAACCTGTCTATGATCCCGTGATGATCTACAATCTCCATTTAAACCAGATGTTTTAGAGCGCACGTTGAGATGTATTCAGGGCAGGGCTGTACCTACACATATTTGTTGCACGTGCTACAAAAATCATTCTTTGCGATGAATGATTTAGTACCAACGTTACAAGGGTCAGATACAGTTTTGCCTATGGCTATTTCGTGAGACTGAGGCGCTTTTTGTTTGTTCGAAGTGCGTGTTTAGGGTGTGAGAGGGGAGTCGATGTGCTTTGATTCCAGCTTGGTAGTTGTAGTCTATGCTATTAAAAAAACACGTGTGTGTGAAGTATCCAAACAATGATAACGCTTTCATTATGGCTGCTTTAGCCACAGACCTTGAGCTACTGTACAGTGGGTTGTGTTCCGTTTAGAAGTGTCCACTTCATTCGCCCTTTCCGTGATTCACAGCTACGTGAAATGTATTACTACTGATATGCAAAACTATTAACTTTTTCGCCAAGAGGTGGCAGCTTGATACTGTAAGGTGTAAGCCATTGGTTCCAACGGAGATTTTATTTGGGTCGCCAGCATAGCCTAGCGACAATTTGTGTTGTGTAATAGGCCTAGCATAGGGCCTACCTTATATAGCTTATAGTTTGTTAACAGTCACGGTTTTGTCATAACTCCCTCTATGCATTTTTGCATTTAGAATAGCTCTAAAACCGGGGGGCGAACACGTCGCAAGGGGGGGCGCCAGTGCGTGGATATCTCAATCGCAAAATTAAACAATATTTCTATCGGGCGCCTACCATGGACTAGGCTGGGTGAAAATCAAAAGATTGCGTCAAAAGATTGAGCTTAACCATTGACCTCATGGTTGCAAAATGCAAGGGAACATGAATCAGCATATTATTTGCACAAACAATAACGGAGAGTAGCTCTTCAACTTTGCCCGTTAAAATGTGTATGAACAGTCTCGCAACGCATTTCATGAAGGCCCTTTGGACATGTCAGTTATTTGCACCACTGGGAAAAACGGCATTTTGTTTTAGACTACTGGTATTTCATTTGTGCATTGACAATAAAGCTGAATATCATTTGAACTAGATGACTAAACTTATGCATATGTAGAAGAAGAAACATTCACAAAAATCCATGACATGACCTCTCTTCTTGATAGCTGTTGAAAACTGCATGGAACTGACAGGGATTGTTTTGTTTAATAATAAATAAATAAATACATTATGCTGCTACCTTCTGCTTTTCCCAAATACAATGTAGCCTACAGGTGTACCTTTCATCAGTCCAGTGGAATGGATGGACTGTGATGAACTGCCCTACTTGTGATTGTTTAGAGATTTTAAAGGTTTTATAACAATGTTACAGATTTTTTGGCCCAGAAACAAATCTATTCACCTTTGCAGCGCCAGTAGGCTACTTTGTGTGCGGAATGTGTGCAAACACACATTTCAAACAAGCATACACAAAAGTTTCAAGAGTGGGGAATGGAGTAGAAGATGGAGACAAATTCATTAATATGATTTATTTTCGCGGAATGGATGTGCAGGACTGAGCGGCGGTCATATTTTGTACCGCTACGCGGTACATCTAGTTTAATTACATTTTGTCTACTCGTGCCTGCGTATTTCTCCTAAATTCACCAAAAGTTAGCATTCTAACATTTCATGCACTACCCCGACCGTGATATGAAACATATTATGTGTAGTACCGTTGGTAAGCTCTGTTTTTCCTGCATGTCGCATTCCAAATATGGACACTTCCTTCATATCCGCAACCAATTGCAAAAGGTGAGTCTAGGCTGAGAACGGAATCTCATTGGCTGTGTTTCAAGGCTGTTTTCTCAAAATGATGCTGGTGCATCCTTCAACTCCGGGCTGCTTTCATTATCGCTCCCTCTTGCCATTTCTACACATGATCCACTTTCACGTGAAAGGGAAAAACTGTCTGGGGTCACATTTGGGCATGAGGCTAAATTGCACATGGGCATAATTACTCCCACCAATTCACCCACCAATTACATATCTCTCTTTTCATAGACTATGCCATACCAATACTCTGTTATAGCTGATAAACTAGGTACTTGGTAACTATTCGAGGTCAGTTCTTAATCTTAGTCAGTCAGATCATTTGTGCTTTCTCGTAATTACCATTACTACACTCTGCCCTATTGTCGATACGCGCAACTTTTCCTCCCTGAGGAGCGCTTTGCTCTTTCCCCCTCCTCCTGTCATGGTGCTCCAACCTTACATCTGCATGTATGTATTTTGGCTAGTAAATTTTAAACTACTACAATAAAATTCCCTGATATTCCATGACTTTGCCCCAAGAATGATCAAATTCCCTGATTCCCTTTTCCAATTCTGAAATAGACCAATTCCATGATATTCCAGAAATTCCATGACCCGTGGGGAACCCTGAACAATGAAGTAAAGTTTTCCTTTTTTGAATGGAAACAAGGAAACATGGCTATTTCTGTAACAGCGAGAGTAGGCGTAGTGGACCAACTTAATGCAAATGTACGTATGCACCCATGTGGCTATTCGTCATAGGCTATTCAAATGTCTATCAACAAAAGAAGCAAACAACAAGTATATGTTAATAATTATAAAGCTTGAGTTTAGAAGAAGTGTCGTGGCACACTCAGAACTTCAATATTGAACTGCATATTGAAGTTCTGAGTGTGCCACGACACTTCTTCTAAACTCAAGTCTTATTTACCATCGTGAGCACCTCACAAGGTGTTTACCATCGTCAAACAAATAATTATAAAGCTACCACAATTAAAATGATAACCAAATGGCATTAGGCAGACAATCTGTGGGTTTTACAAGCAAATGCATTTAGCAAATAGTATATAAATGGAATAAAGCTCTTACAAAATTCACATGGAGGTCTGATTTGAATGACAGCTGCCTGAACCAATAAAACATACATAATTAACATTACAATTAACGAAGCCTGTCTGCCTCATTTAGATAACTATATAATGTAGCCAATGCTATGTAAAGGATAACGGCCGCCGAGGTGTCCTGTCATACGGACTTAATGGACGAGGGCGAGGGGCAAAGAACTCCCAGACGTGCCGTCCAAGTCCATTAATTCCGTATAACAGGTCACCTCCAAGGCCACTATCCCCAGTGGCTAAAGTGGGATTTGGCAGGTGGGGGAACCCTGAAATCCAGTGTCGGTGCAATGGGGAAAAATGACCCACTGTTGGACCACATATTGAGCATCATGGTGTAGCAATACTTTTTTGGACAAGAATTGCTAGCTTCTTGGTCATTAATCTGTCAGTTAAAATAGCCCCATATTGATTTGTACCAGGGGTGTCACTAGACCTAGAACTGCACTGGGGCACAAGCCCCACCCCCTAGGGGGGTCCGGGGGCATGCTCCCCCGTAAGAAAATGTTGTATATTTTAACATTTAAATGCATCAATCTGGTGCACTTTGAAAAGAAACTCAGAGGTTAGATTTGCTTATTTTTATCTATGGATGGAAATATTTGTGCTGTAGCCAAAACTGTTTTGCACACAGAGGTGGAATAGCTATGATGATGATGATGATGATAGCCTACAGCAATAAGTTCACAACTACAAAGCATATTTCTTGACTTTCACAGTTGAAATGGAAATGGTCAAAAATAGTACATTTCAGCACTCCAATTATGCAGAAGTCAACTGTGTTGTTCAGATAGTTAATCTAAAATAAGATAGTTATCTTGGTCATTGTAGTGGCCATCTATAGGCTACATGCTATAGCTTCCTTTTTCATTCTGGGCTACCCATCTGGAAAAGTATGATTTGTTTTCCCTTCATATTTTGCATCAATGTCAGTAGGAAGCATGCCAGTCGAAATATATATTCATATCTGTTAAGGTGGGATTGTCTGTAATCTGGCAATATATGAACCATGATTGTGGAGTACTCTGGCTAAACAATTTACAAACATGTATGCAGGCTACTGACATAAATAGTTTACATTTCAGCCCAAAAGTTGAAGACCATGTAGAAATGTGTTGCAATTTCAAAACCAGACTAGGCTACTCGGGAACCGATTGTTGTACACAGGCAAGCTTTATATCTTCATATTCGGCCTGGTGTTTATTGTGATAATCACCCTTTGTATCTGATGTCACATTTGTTCGCGCCACAGCAAAATACCCTTGTGGACGGCAAGAAGACTAATCAAATCAATAGGTTGTAATGGGACATATCGCACAGCTAGGAGACTATAGTGCAGGGGGATTCAATTAACCTTCAGCAAGGTCCAGTTACGGAAAATTTCCTCAATCAAAGATCCGGAGCATCATAACGTTTAATGTGCATGTATAGGCTATGTAATAATGTAATATGTATATGTATGTGTGTGTATGTATGTATGTATGTATATATATATATATTTGAATGGATGGATGGAGCCTAGTTGTAGGCCTAGGCCTAATGTTTAATGAGTGAATGTTTAATCAGTGATAAAACATGTAGCCTAAAAGGCAACATTCGAAATGAGGATAAATAAGATCTTAACGTGAACTGAAATAAAATTTGCTATAGTGAGATTTAACCGTAGTAATGCCCTTCCACGATTGTTTGCTTATTGTTTGGAATACAACATCCCATTTTCAAGTCTATGGCAAGATCTGAATGTAAATGGATAATACGGTTCAAGCGTTTTCTTTATTTACTATTTCTTTTAATTCTTTTACTTAACATTACCAACGTGTTTTCCAATTAAGAAACAAGTAGCCCCATTAATGGACGATAGGCTATTTTTTCTCTGTCAATATGTTAATTGTTAAGTCAGTATATGGTCGGTATATGGTTAAATGACTCATTATAGTATAAGTATATATACTCTTGTGATCCCGTGAGGGAAATTTGGCATTTATCCCAATCCGTGAATAAACACTCTCAGCACACAGTGAGGTGAAGCACACACTAATCCCGGCGCAGTGAGCTGCCTACAACAACAGCTGCACTTGGGGAGTAGTGAGGGTTAGGTGCCTTGCTCAAGGGCACTTCAGCCGTGCCTACTGGTCGGGGTTCGAACCGGCAACCCTCCGTTTACAAGTCCAAAGCACTAATCAGTAGGCCACGGCTGCCCCCCAAACATTGGACATTACAGGGCGAATGAAGACTCTCTCGCCCGCCCCTACTGCCTGTAGGAAGAATATCCCGCTTGCAAGTTCAGTGTATCGTAACCGCCGATCTTCAGTCTCACAAAGTCTCAGACATTGCAAGAAGCAGGATCAGTTTACATCCTGCATCCACAGCGTCAGGCTAACGAAATGATACGTGTGTATAATGGCAGAGCCGGCGAAGAAGCAGCGAAAACCGGATCAGCGAGTGAAGAGGAGTGCTGTCTGGATATCTTAGAAACGCAACGTGGGAGTTCGTAACGAGGAGTTGACAACCGACAACCAGGGAATTGGGAACTGATTACCTGGGGCTGTAGACGACCACATCGGACGAGACGAGAGATCACTTGGGCCTATGTTAAGCTAAGTAAACACTCCCACTTAATGCGACTGGTCGAGTTGTAGAACACTTGAAAAATACCGTCAGCGTTTGCCCGTCTCCCGTCTCCCCCCCTCGTTTACTGTGATCAAAGTGTTGTGACAATTAGTGTATGTCCAGTATAGACAGACAATCTGTGTTGTAGCCTACAACGACAGGACCTGTTTTCTTGCTCTCACAAGCCTAGAACAAGTGTTGACCCCGCCTGTGTTAACCATAACCATGAACGCAAGTCCTATTGCTCCAACGAGCCTCAGAGTGAACGTGCACGATTGCTGCCTGGCCTGTGTTGTATCCAACGACTCCTCAGCCCCTTGTACTGTGCTAGCGACTTATATACTTGATCCGCACTACTACTGCCTTGCCTGTGTTGTATCCAACGACTCCTCAGCCCCTGTACTATTCAAGCGACTCCCATACTGGATGCGCATTATTGCACCTTGCCTGTGTTGTACCCAACCCCCCAAGCGCTGTTAACTTGTCCTACTAAGCCTCTATCATTGTGTCTGACCACCACCAGTGTGCATTATAGCCTGAGGCCCCCAGCTCTCCACCCTAAGTGCAACTAACCCCACCATCCAAGTTGCCTTCCCCCCGGTGTGTACCCAACTGACTAGCGCACACCAGCGACACCGTTGCCGCCTGCCTGCCACTGTCTCGAGTCAACCGCCTGCTGATTATTGGTGTGAAGATTGTAGTGAGTTTTGGTGTGTGTTGTGTATTTTTCCAAAGCGTGTCCCATGTTGCAGTGTAATCCCCAAGGCCTCGTTGGCGGGGCTGTAACAGACTGAGCGGCCTGCTGAAGCGCCTGGGAGCGAGCTGGGAACCCCTGATCGCCAGGTAATAACCTGTGTAGTGTGTTAGTGAATCATTGCACTTCAACCATTGGCAGCCAGGGCTGCACCAAAGTAACCTTTTGTTTCACCTTCCTAGTTCTGCGGGGGAACTTTGTCCAGTCGGGTAGTGGCACCCTCTGAGTGGGGGAGTGTGGGGGAACCTCAGAACAAAGCCGGGCCCAGAGACACACCTTGGCGAAGGACGACTGCCCTGCTTTTAGAGACTCTTACTCGTTAAACTTCAATAAATTCCTTGTTTTAAACTATTCCTTGGGCCTCTGAACCTTATTGGTTCGTGTGGTCTGCTCCTCAGGGTAGTAGGTCGTGGCGGTCACTCAATAGCGGCCCCGCCTTGGTCACAAAAGCATCAGGCCTGGTGTCCCTTTAACGTAACGTTCATCATTGACCAGCAGATTAAGTTAGAGCCATATACCGCCCTGCAGCCGGTTGCACCAGTAGAACGTAGGGTTGATCGTAAGTTTAGTTGTTAGGTGTGTCTTAAACCTTACGTTGAAACTAACTAGTTTTAAACTAGTGCTGCATTCTTTTTCTGTTGCACCATTGCTACTTACGGTACACCGTAGTTAGTAGCTACTAAATCAAAATATTGTCGCATAGCATGACGTTTTACCGTTTACAACCAATCAATATCACTAATGATATCGGAAGTGTCACAGATTCACAGCACTTGCGTTGGTAACGTTAACGTTCGCTGTAACCAAAGATTCTAGAATATTTGCTATAACAGCGATAGCATGGACAATTTGTTTGTTTACAGTTGATTCTATTATTGCGAAGCATGCTTCCAGGCTCAACCATCATCCTACTATGGTTGTTATAGTTACCATTCATAAGCATTGATATGGAACGGTGATTAAACTTTTTTAACAGGTGATAGGTGTCCCGTTATTCAGAATTAATAGCCAACCCACCATAGCCTGACATAGTCATAGTCAATTCTAGTCAGAATATGAGTCTGATACTGCTCCATTGGGACGTAACTATGGGGCGTGTTTCAACGATACAGGGGGGGAATGCCTCTGCACTCAATTGCATAGACCTAACCAATCACAGCAACGAAATAGCTTACCGTGAGGTGTAGGAAGAAAACAAAAAAATGGGGTCTTAAAAGCCATGTATCCTTCTAGCCACAGCGTTTTTGTTTCAAACATAAGCCTAATCTAAGCGGGCTCAGATGACGTGATACACCAGGCGCTGTTGCTCACCTGTCCATCATCGTAAAGCCCGATTTGATTGGTCCGCCCGATCTAGGGCGAGCATACTTGCTCCACAAAGGAGCAATGCCAGACCGAACTTCCCGACCTCAAATATTGTGGGCGGGACTAAGTTTGGAATGGCTCCCAGGCTAAACCCACCAGCCAGAAAAGAGTATTTCTTCTCTCCGGGTGATAATACTAATAAAGTTACCGGATATTGTACTGTTTCATGTTAAGCTCGCTGTCCTCATAAAATTAACCAAAATCACAACTGACCCATGAGAGGAGTCTTGCTGCTCTTTCCCAGCTCATTCTCCTCCTTCAGGTCCTCCAACTGCTGCACCTCCATCTTCCAGTCTGCTGCTGTGGTCTTATTTGTTCTCTTTTCCTCATACTGGAAATGGATTCCTCCATTGCGAAACACTAACTCATCAACTTTCTTCAGTACACCTGGCCAGCTCTCTTCACCTGTCCAGTGAACATATTTGTTTCCACATTTCTCAACCAACCACTGCAGGGCCTCTCCTTCACTCTCAATGTACTCCTCAACGTTCCTATCTACAGACAGGTCCTGAGAGGAGTCAAACATCACTATGGCGTGATCCCAAACTCTGTCCCCAAGAAGCCCCAGATGTGTCTGGAATTGTATTTTTCTTCTCTTAGTAAAGTGAAGATCAGTGTCGACTCTCAGCACAAAAGCATGTGGACCAGGATCACACAGGGACACCAACTCTGCTTTAGTCTCTTCTAGAGTTTTCTTACTTGGTGTCATCCTAATTTTAGTGATCTCACGACCTCCCCTGATCTTTTGTTTCCGAGACTGAAGCGTTATTCCTGCCATTTCTCCTCTGTTACTGTATGTGTCTTGTTCTGGAGAGAACCTCTCAACATATCGCAGGCGTATCACCTTTATCCCCGAGAAAGGCTGAAGTTCACCTGTAAAACAATGGATTAATTTACACAAACACTAACATAGATAGAAATAGATAATAATGTCTGTTGATGATTTTCAAATCATCATAAAATGAACAACTCACCCATGACAAATTTAAGTGTAGCCTCCTGTTTGTAAGCTTGAGTCTGTCTTTTGTCCACTCTTGTACTGAGGTGACTCCTACTCTTCTTCACCGCCTGTAGAGTAGTTTTGTCAACCTCAAAGTGACGTCCACCATTTCCTGCTACCATCTCCTCAATCTTCTCCAGCAGCTGTTTGATCTGCATGTCATCTCGGCTATTCTGATTGTTGAGGACATGATATCTGTTCCCACATTTCTCTACTAGAGACTGAAGGGCCTCTTCACTTTCAATGTGCTGCTCAATGGTTACATTTCCCAGCCAGTCTCCATGGGTGAACAGAACCATGGTGTGATTCCACACTCTTTCACTGATAAGCTCCATATGTTGTTGGATGATTCTTCTGTCGTCCTCAGTGTAATGTTTACCCACTTGTAAAATCAGTAAGAGAATGTGAGGCCCTGGAGGACACAAAGACACACTGAACACAATCTCCTGTTTAGTGAGCTCTTTAGTCTCTATGGGGCTGAGATTCTTCCACCATCCTGGAGCCTTGACTACAGTGACCTGTCTGCCTGCTACTTCTCCCTGTCTCTTCACACACTGAGCTGTTCTTCTGTTCAGGTCAAATTCCTCTCTGCCCAGGATGGTGTTTCCTGATGAACTCTTCCCAGATCCTATGGATCCCATCAGCACAAATCTAAACTCTGACAGTGGAGATGATTCTCCTGTAAAATAGAATGACGTAAATATGAGTTGTTAAAAAGTGAAATCCCCCTCTTTACTATCTTGCAATCCCAACAGAACTTCCCACTAAACATTAGACGTCTGATGGACATGCAGATTTATTGCATCCGTCGGTCCAAGACCAATTCTGGAAGACTGCAGGACGTGCAAACTAGGTTCGCTATTTTGACGTCTAACCATGACCCCATTTGGACGTCAACAGGACTATGTAACCTATTTTGGACGTTATACAGAGGTCCTGTGGATGTCAATACTGGACGTCAGGAAAAAAGACATCATCTGGCGTTACAATCTGCACCTGAAATTGGACGTCCAAAATAGGTCTCTTTGTGCAGTGGGTTTGATTGAATCGTGGTGACCAGAGAGAGAGAGACAGTGGAGAAGACGATGACACACACACAGACACACTCACGCAGAAACAGACAAGAGACACTCACATTTTTTCTCTCTCTCACTCACATTCACACACACACACACACACACACACACACAGAATGAAGTTAAAGTATAATTCCAGAGTAATTTGAACCTTTCTTTTTTACCATGATGAGTCAACATCCCCCTCGAGAGCTATATTATGTTGATTGAAGGATTACCGAGTTTGACTGGCTTTAGAACTTACAGCCCAAATGGATAACAGTGCAAGTATTAAGGGCCATTTACTAAACGTATCCAAACCACCATTTTTAAACCACTAATAATGCTCAAAATAGCACCACATTATCTGCAGTAGTATGAATAGGGTCCCTACACATAAAACGAAACATCAAGAGTAAGTAAACCCAGCCCGATCTGCCGGCTTAGGCTGGAAACATGTCTTTCTCTCCTGCTTCCGTTACAATTTTGCGGGGACCAATCACAAACTGGCTTATCCACCTGGCCCACCCGGATCGTTGATCTGATTGGTTGTAGGACTATCAAATTGTGACATGTAAAAGACGATATGATTCACATCTAGATACATGGGCACAATTCAATACAAGAAAAGATACATGTTCATAAAAAACAATTCAGTACGATTCGATTCGATGCGATGCGATGCAGTTCGATGCAGTTGAAGAATGGAGAGCATTCTGAAAGATTTTTTATTATTTGCTTAAGGTGCACATTCATTTTATATTATCAATTATCATGGTCATGTCAATTAGGCAAAAACATGGGTGAATATGATTATCTAAACTGAGGTTTGTATCATATACTGTATTGAAATGAAAAAAGAACAGTCTACATTTCAGTCAAACACAGCAGCCAAATACAACATAAAAATACATTTTTATAGACTTTATAGACTTTATAGAGTTATATCTGATTGTTTTCAAGGAGCTGTAGCTTATTGTTGAGGTAAGACAATACCGAAATAAAATAAAACAGTGCTTAAGACAATCTTGGCCTTTTCTCAGATAGCCTACAAGAACAAAATAGGCCTAGCCTACATATTAATGAACTGGGCCTATTTTGTTCCAAGTCTGAGTGAATATGAACAAAATAATAATAATTTGTGCATCGTTTTAGCAGCAAGGGCCAAATTATTCTTTAACATTAAGGAAATCCCTTCATCAAACATAAGGCTACTCTACAGACTATCGTTGCCGTTTAGGAATGCTATAGTAAGTGTTTAATTTTGCACTGGATTTTGAAAAACAAAAGAGTAAAAACTGTCAAAGAAACGACCGAGTGCGAGTTGTCACGTGCTTAAGTTGCAGTAGATGTATGGGTAATGAAGTCCTTTGACAACTTTGGGCAATGAGTGTAGCCCAAAACGAACTTCATTACCCACAAATCCGTGCCACGTGTAGTTTCAAAACAGGAAGTGGGATGAACACGCTGCTTGCAACGTAAATAGGGGAGTTCGACTTGCGGCCATGGAGGTATTAGGCTTGTTCGTCTTGACTGAGTCTGACTTTCGTCTGGCTTTCTACGTAAACGTGATCTTCAGAGGCTAGCCGGGAGTAGCTACAACAGAGGGCAGCTCATCCCGGACAGAAAGGCTACAGTCTGCCTGACGTGACTCGCGGGAGATATCGCGGAATGTTGTTTGCAATAAACACAGCAGAACTTTCATTCTTACTCATTAAAATGAGCATGATGACTGACGAAATAAATTCTTATGATGTAGTTTAAATAAACCACTGTTGTCATACAGTTAACAGGCCTGCATTGTAGCACATAAATTCAATATCAAGTGTTTTCCCTATATGTGTGTCTATCTATTTAGCCAACAGCAGAAAATAACAGAATATCCAAACGTTTTCAGTAGGCTAGCCTACCATTGTTGCAGAAATCACGTATAAGAAGGTATCCCTTCGATTTCTGTTTATTTTCGCATATTCCAACATCAGGAAGCAGCATGAGCCTCTAGTCATAATCGTCATGAGGACATTCCTCCCAAATGGCCCTATCACGTCTTTGAACTGACGTCATGAGGGCGTGTTTCAGCTCGTGCAGCTTGTGGAAGGCAACTGCAAGATCTGTCTGCAGGCTAAGGGTGCATTCAGAGCACCTCGGAATGACAAGGACCGCCCCCATGGCTACTTTGTTTTTCCGACAGCAAGTGTTCAAGTGCTTAGCCATCGAATGTGTGACAAACACGGATGCCACAACAAAGGTTAAAACATACACTCACTAATCCTAAACAAACAACTGTATTTGCTTAAAATATAGTGTAAGATGCTCGTGAAAGAAAGATATGCAGCTTTTCAAGTGATAAAAAGGGCAAATTCCCAAGTTCACATTAAAACTGTTGGACATGAAAGGCCACATGGACTACAAACGAACTACAACGTGACGACAAAGGTGATGACGAGCCCCTAACTGGGCAACTCTGTTAGCAAAATCTAGCCCCAGTTTCCGACCTCTGACTCACACATTAAGTGACGTGAATGACGCGGAATGATGATGTTTTCACTCGGAGAAAGGTTTTTACGAAGCCCATGAACGCTATGTCTATGGGCGCGAAATGGGGATCGAATCCTGTCTGCATAAAGAGGCGTGTCGATGACGTATTGATGAGCGTACGTTGCAACCCGCCAACAGCAGCGGCATAAATAACCGGCGCACACCTGATATAAAGTCGATTTTCTCCAGACTGGAATGCTCAAAAATGCTAAAAATGTACCTGAAATGTTCACAAGGGTTTGAGGATCATGAAAACGTGCCCGAAATTCACATTCCTAACTCTATAGAACTAAGACCTTAGCATATGTGGTAAAATTCTGAGCTATGCCCATAGACTTCAATGGAGCAGTCGCTGCCTCTGCTCTGCATAAAGGGGGATTTTGACCCCCCCCTCGTGCGATCCGGGTTCCCGGAAGTGGCTCCTGATGAAGTATCTTGCTCCGCCTTAACAATCTTTGGCTCAAGCGTGGATGTGGGCATGGGAGAGCAGTGCTCAACCACTTCCCCCGCCCACATTTTTCCTACTGGTCGGGGATCAAACCGGCAACCCTTCGATTTCAAGCCTGAAGCCCTAACCAGCAGGCCGCGGCTGCCCCATCCCGCACCGCTTGTGCAAGGACTTGTCATGCAGATTACAAGTGTCGCAGTGTAGCCTAGACAATTTTGTTCAAAATTGATGCATTCAAGTTAACTTTGCAAAGTTAGTACTTATCACAACGTTGTCAATCGCAAACGCTACCGAACATCTCTCTACCAAACTACGTTGCTTAACCAGGCAAGCCTGATGCTTTTTCTCTATGAAGCTCCCCCTAGCAGCTGTACGTGTCGGTACGTGTGCGAGCCTTCCCTTAGTCTGAAGCTCTTTTCCTTTTCTTTGCATCTTCCGTCAAGGGTTTTCGCTGCTTCTTCGCCGGCTCTGCCATTATACACACGTTTGCAAAAATCGCTAGCGTTTCGTTAGCCTGCCTCTGTGCTGGGGATGCAGGATGTAAACCTGCTTATTGCGATGTCTGAGACTGAAGTCATTTAACCATACCGACTTACAAAGATGATTAATTAACACGAAAACGTTGCCTGGTGTCCCTTTAATTTGCGGACGTGAACAAACAGTGAGATGAAGCACACACTAATCCCGACGCAGTGAGTTGCCTGCTACAGCGGTGCTCTGGGAGCAGTTAGGGGTTAGGTGCCTTGCTCAAGGGCACTTCATCCGTTCCTACTGGTCGGGGTTCGAACCGGCAACCCTCCAGTTACAAGACCGAAGCACTAACCAGTAGGCCACATCTGCCCCTAAATTATTTATATTATTCATTGAAGCTAGGGCTGAAACAATTACTCAAGTAAATTCGAATAATTCCATTACAAAAAATGATCGAGGAAGATTCTCTGCCTCAAAGCTTCATTTAATTCCTATCACTTGTATTATGTGGCCTGCTCCGTTTCACACGGACTGTTATTACTGACACGCAAACCCCAGAATTAAGTGGGTCAAATGGAGGAAGTATTTGCAGTTCTTATGCAGGAAATATATTCATTTACTTTGAAGTGACTAGGGCTAGTTTAGGCCTACAGCATGATTGTTGTGCATATTAATAAATTGCACTTAATAACGCGAAATTCTTTTTTATCAGATTACTAGATTAATCAATGAAATAATCGCTAGAATACTCGATTACAAAAATAATCGATAGCTGGAGCCCTAATTGAAGCCCCTATGTTTACAGGCTTGTGGCAATGCACAATGTGATATAAGTGCCAAAATCTATGTTTGGTACTACCAAATTGTCTTGTTTTGTCATGGTGCATGTGTGCAATAAATATTACACTTCGTGAGGGGGAAAAAATCGTGGCAGAGAATCGTGATATCAATTCTAAGCTAAAAAATAGTGATTCATACTTTCCCTGAATCGTGCAGGCTTAGCTTGGTCTGGTGATAGCCAGACTAAAGTGTACCAGACTAAAGTGTACCAGGAGTGTACCAAAATACTTTTTTACAAAGCTTACATTCTGTCTTCGGTCAACTCTGTGTTGTGGGAAAGTCTGTACAAGTCAATTATCAAATACAATGCAAATAGAAGGAGTCCATTGAAGCTTAGCTCCAGAAATGTATGTACTGTATACATTGCTGTTTGTGGCAGTTTGATCAAATATCAGTTAATAATAGTTTGGAAAAACGTTGGAATAGTTGGTAAAAACCACAAACTTTCCTCCAACTGAATTCCGGTCCATTCGGCAATCAGCTTGTACAGACTTTCCCCACAACATGGAGGCAACCGTAAAGTACAACAGTCTTTGGGCCCCAGATGGGTGTGTTATCTGGGATAAATATTGTAACGTTTAATGCACACGACACCAACGTTGTTCAATAGCAGCTTTATTGGCTCACGAACGAGGGCAGGGACCAAGACTTAGACATAGACACAGAACACAATGCAAACAGGGCAGGTCCAGCACGCACACACACCACACATACAGGGGAGGACGCAGCCCCCCACACAAAAAGGATCACACACGAGGGAGAACTAAAAGGGGAACATGTTACAATAAAGACGCTAACTTTACACTTCTAACTTAGGAGAATAACGACATAAACCCCCCGATTGTTCACCCTCGTGTCCCAGCATGCCTTTCGCTGGAGAACGCTAACACAGTCTTTATGCGCCGACGCTACAATATAAACATATTTTACAGTGTTATGGACAAATGTGTCCTCCAAATGAATAAATGTAAATGTACATGTAGTATCAGTCATTCACATAAACACTGTAAAATATGTTCATATTTGTCATATGAGACAGAACCAACTACTATAAGTGGCTAATGCAATAGCAGCTCATCTTTCTCCCTATTATCTAAAACCATCCATCCAAACATACTCACCCTGTTTTGACCTGAGTCCTGTCATAATACCATAATCCCACACATAAACACTGTACAAGTTTTGAATACATGTTATATAAATACATTTTAGACATAATCACCTATAAGGGGCCAATGCAAAAACAGTCAATCTCTCTCCATGTTATCTAAATGCATCTATCAACACATACTTACCCTGTGATGACCTGAGATCATGTCTTTGTTGCTTCAACTTCATCATCCTCTCTTCTGCTCTGATTTTATCCATCTTTTCTCTCTCTTCTAAGACTCTCAAAAGACCTTTGTTCATCTTAAAATGAGAGCTGCCATTTCCTGCCACCATCTCTTCAATCTTTTCCAGTAGCTCCGTCGCCTGCCTTCCATCAGTGCTGTTGTGATTGTTGAGGACATGATATCTGTTCCCACATTTCTCAGTGAGCCATTTCAGGGCTTCCCCTTCACTCTCAATGTACTGCTCAATGGGTGTGTCTCCCAGCCAGTCTCCACGGGTAAATAACAATATGGTGTACCTCCACACTCTCTCACTGAGAAGCTCGAGGTGTTGTTGGGCAGATATTCTCTGTGCTTCAGTGAATGAGATGTCTGCTCGTATGACCAACAGAAACACATGTGGCCCCTGGTCACACAAACCTGGACAGAGCTGAATAGCTCTTTTAGTCATTTCAGCACTATATTCAACCTGATAATGACTCCACCATCCTGGAGCCTCCACCACAGTGACCTGTCTACCTGCTACCTCCCTGTGTCTCTTCACACAAACAGCAGATATCTGTCCAAGCTGAAACTCCTCTCTGCCCAGGATGGTGTTTCCTGTTGAGCTCTTCCCAGCATATTTAAATCCCAGCAGCACAACTCTCAACTCTGATAGGGGTGATGATGTTCCTAATAGAGTGAACACAATACATGTAGTTGTAGCATTAAAATGGAGCATTTAAACATGGGGCGGCAGAACAATGCTGAGTTTTAGCAGGGTTGATAGTTCAGTGAAAAAGAATGCAGGGTCATTCCATCACCTTTCACCTAAATTCTGAAAATCTCCCCACCTGACCATCTCAGAATTTCCTGGAAAAATTATAGTAAAAAGATACAGATTGCAGTAGAACAGTTGCCGCAAATTTGCAGCAAGGTCATATTTTCACATGCAAATTAGATTTCTTGCTAATAGTTGGGGTTAACTTTTGACAATGTTGCAGCAAATTGGGTAAGTGTGGTGGCAAATCACTGGTGAACTGATAAAACCTAGCAACCAACATAGCAACCGCTTTGCGACCCTCTCTCGGCTATAACCGCACTATGCAAGTTTGCCAGATCGGGTAGCGGATCTGTAGTTCGATAGAATGAGTATGACCCATAAAAAACTACAAATTTGACTTGCATCTGATGTCGCAATACATTATATTTTCCTAAAATCATGCAACATACTCTACCTTGTCTGTGGACATATTAAATGAAGTCAAATGAGTTGTTGTCACTGCACTCACATAGGGAAAAAAAGGGTGTCATGTAGCCATGGCAACCAACCTACATGCTAACCACAAGCCAAAGTGCCCCATTTTCAGGGCTGGCTACAGTAGGTGTGAATTTGACAGGCTGACTCAAACAGGAGTTTATTTATTTTATTTATTTCTGGTTGACATAAATGTAAGTGAAATGTTTTAGTTTTTTTTTTTCAATAGCATGTAAGAGAACATAAAACTGTAACTCTCACACCCACCAAATGATAAGCAAACCTAAATAGCTCCAAGAGCAAACCAAGAACTTCACAGCCTTCAAGGGTGTTTCTAGATGACTTTGAAGGGGGGACAGAGTAAGGGTGTGATCAGGCAGGACACACTTTACTGCATGTAGAATGCAAGGTGAAGCATGTTTTCATTAAAAACGTTACCGCTTCATTAAAGTTACCGCTTTGATTTTGAACACGAGGCACTCTGGGCACATAAGTAGCACGCAAAACACTTACTGTCTTTATGAAACAACATAAAAAATGTACCTCACTGCAAAAAACACATCCTGTCTGATTGTGGCCCACAAGAGTCCCACCTCCCCCTACCCAACCTCAGAGATTTGAGGTAATATTATCTGTTTTCAAAGATTATAAAACATTATTCCACTGCTTGGTTGAATTTCCCATTGTCCTGCGTAATTTAGAACAACCATTAACATGTTATTTGAACACCTATATGAAGCACATCCATTTTTTTGGCCGTATCACACTTGTATATTAATTCGCCTAACTCATTGTGAAGTTTAAATGAACTGCCACGTTGCATCCATAAAACACAATGAACAAAAAACAGGATGCACACACTTTCCTAAGAACACCAATGCTGAAGAAATACAACCAATGTTTGTTTTTTCCAGCCCCCAACCAATACTGCTATGTATAATATATGCTATATAATATTTTAACACATAGGTAGGTAAGTCTTATCTTCTACTCTGCAATTGTCTCACCATCCAGAAATGGGTAACTTCTCCTGGCCTCTTGTAGTCTTAGGTTCTTAATTAGTCCCTGTAACCAACAGCAATCTGTTACAAAAACAGAGAGTAAAACAAAACATTTTAAGGATGTATGGTCTTCTCTGTGTCACATACAGCCCCTTATGATAGCATCCTGTTTTAAACTCTTATGTCTATTTTGAAGCTAGGGCCAGGGCTTCAATCAGGAAGCTAACCCATCTTCCCCGTCCTGTGAGCACCTCCCCTGGGTCCTAAAGCCCTATAGCATAACCCTGGCTGGGAAATTATCTGCCATCAATGTTCTCAATGACCTCAAAATGAGAAAGCTAACCCTTCTTCCCCGTCCCGTGAGCACCTCCCCAGGGTCCTAAAGCCCTATTAGCATAACCCTACAGGCAGGGCCGGTTTTCCCTATACGCACACTACGCAAGTTAATGAAGGCCCCCTCCCCCGTCTCCCCTTGAGTCAAGCTAGTGACACACAGGTACTGTATACAGTTACAGCGACAGTGTCTCATACATTATGAAGATAGATAGATAGAAAGATACTTTATTGATCCCTAGGGGCAATTCAAGGTCACAGTAGCATACAGACAACACACACACACACATTCACTAACAGCAGAAAAAGTAATTAAAAGTATATAATATAAAGAACACAACTAAGCAGTAAGGACAGTAGAAGATAAAGAATATACTAAAATATACTAAAATACAAATTATACTAAATAACACTTAATCTAAATCAATTCTAAAAAACAGTATCCACATAGTGGGTGATTAAAGGAACACGCCACCCAATGTCAGTAGTAATATATGTTCTTACCTTAACTTTCACGAGTTGAGTCATACCTCTCCCGTGTCCATACGTGCACTCAAACGCTCTGGTGCGCGGCTGGACTGTGTTAGCATGTTGCTATGCTAGCGGGCTTTGACGGCAACTAAGCGTAGACGTAATCAAAAACATCCACGTTTTACCGACTTAAATACAGTTGCACGAGTAGTTGATAGAAATGCTACGGCCACGCAACGTGAAACGTGGCGATTTTCCAAGCGAATAAACCGGAGAACTACAATGTGTGGCGCAATAGCACTTGGGAGTACTTCGACCTAGCGTAGTAGTATTGTTAACACCTAATTGTAGATCCTATCCACCACAGAGTTTAGAATCCATGCTGGATCGACCCTCAGCCTCTCCCTCCCCTCTGAGCGAGAGAGAGGCACACACACTAGAGATGCGCTGATGGGCTATTATTTCAACCATAACTGCATAGCAAAACTTATCATCCATCAGCCATCCATCAACACCAAAGTTTTTTGACCAATTTTCGAAACGGCACCCGCCCACCATCCGCTAGTTGTTTTAATGTAGGGGAGAACTGGTACAATTGTAACAGCGGTACAAATGTAACAGTGTTTAATTCTCAAGATATGGTGTAGCTACGGAAACGTAAACAGACACATATCATGTAATTATGTATAATCTTACAGCCATCCAAATATGAATGGTCTACTATAAATACGACCAGAGATATTAAGCAAAAAGGTGCAAAATTCAAGCATCGCAATTTATTTATTTTTAACCGCAACTGTTTGTTTAAGTTTGCTTTGTGAAATTTGAGCGTGTGGACTTCAATCATGTCATTCATATCTTCAGTCCCTCTGTTTCAAGTTAACATGAGTCCTATTTGATTTATGTAGTCACAGCACATGCAATTAAATGAAAATAAAAACATGACCTGTGCGGGTCAGTTGTAACACCAGTCTCTATGGCAAGATGAACTGATTTTATCGCGAATGCACGAACATTCTCATTGCGAGTTATGGATTATGATTTTTGTGCCGCCATCACCCAATTAAAGTTAACACAGCAACTTGAAATATCACTGTTGGACCAAATACTTCAGACATGTAAGAAATAAGCAGTTTATCAACTATATTTACTGGTTTTATCAAGTGGATATGGCCAAAATAAGCATATTTAAAGGTTATTGTGAGCTAGCATAACACCGTAATATGCAATGGCTAATCAATAATGCAATAAATTAGCTTTAACAGTCATACATTTGGACTTTTTTTCTTGATTTTATATGAAAACAGATGCTCTTTGTTTAACACAGCACTGTTTTGTGTTAAAATATGTTATAGGATTCACGATTTTAGTGTTACATTCATGACGCTACTGTTACAACTGTACCGCACTTTTTTATGGCTGTTAAGTTAAATTATTGACAAACTATAACATCTTTTTTAAATTCTGTTTCAACTTTCATGGAGTAGACATGTACGACTCTGTTCTGGTCAAATTTCACAACTCTCAAGTCTATCGTCTTTGTGTAAATCGAGTTTGAATTGGAAAAATAAAAAAGTGTTACAATTGTGCCGGTTCTCCCCTAGGCTATATGGGTGATGCAGCGCTGCTGACGTGAGGCTAGAAAGCCCTTGCCTGTTCTAGGAAGACTGATCCAATGCAGCAAATATATTAAAAGGCTAAAGTCGTACATTGGCTATGTTGTAGCCTATCCCCAGAATATCAGCAGCAAACTCAGTCTCTGTCTCGCAAAACAGTCTCCAAATAAAACGCACATCGGCCTGTTGCCTTTTCTGCCAGCTTGTGAAAATATATCGTCCAAAATGCTTGATTGCATTGCATTCTCCACATTTTTAGCTACATTTTCATGTACCACATCAGCATTTTTGTTCAGTGAATCTTTTGTAAATTGCTTTACAATTACCGTCGGGCCTATAGGCCTATTGCCTGGCTTGCCTCAGCTTCGGTCACGTCCTTTTACAATTTTATCATTGTAATAAAAAACGCAATTTGCCACATAATTTCAACATGCTCCTGGCCTACTAATTAATGCCTATTGTACTTTATTTTTTGCAAAAAGAAAGAAATCCTTGATAAATAACAAGTCATTCACATTATAGGCTACTTTACACACTGTTATGTCAGGGTGACTGAAAGCCTGTTCTGAAGACTCCCATTCATTTTGACTGCACGAGCGCGTCTTTTTCAGACAGACAGCGCAATTCATTTTAAAGCAATTTACAAAAGAACTTTGGTGTTGATGGATGGCTGATGGATGATAAGTTTTGCTATGCAGTTATGGTTGAAATAATAGCCCATCAGCGCATCTCTAGTGTGTGTGCCTCTCTCTCGCTCAGAGGGGAGGGAGAGGCTGAGGGTCGATCCAGCATGGATTCTAAACTCTGTGGTGGATAGGATCTACAATTAGGTGTTAACAATACTACTACGCTAGGTCGAAGTACTCCCAAGTGCTATTGCGCCACACATTGTAGTTCTCCGGTTTATTCGCTTGGAAAATCGCCACGTTTCATGTTGCGTGGCCGTAGCATTTCTATCAACTACTCGTGCAACTGTATTTAAGTCGGTAAAACGTGGATGTTTTTGATTACTTCTACGCTTAGTTGCCGTCAAAGCCCGCTAGCATAGCAACATGCTAACACAGTCCAGCCGCGCACCAGAGCGTTTGAGTGCACGTACGGACACGGGAGAGGTATGACTCAACTCGTGAAAGTTAAGGTAAGAACATATATTACTACTGACATTGGGTGGCGTGTTCCTTTAATCAATCAGGTGCACTTGCAATGACTGAAGCAGGGACTGAGCCTGTGGTTCTCTGTGCATAAGGTAAGGTAAGGTGCTCTGTGTGAATGAGTGTCATCATGGTGATGGTGCAAATGAGTGAGTGAGTGAATGAGTCAAACAGTGCAACAGTGCAAGAATAAAGTCTACATATCTCTATATATATAACTATATTAAGAAAGGTATAAGTGTGGTCACAGTTCGGCTGTGGCATGGAGGGAGGGGTTGTGCATATGTGCTAATATAGCACGCAAACAGTGAGGCAGAAGACAGTGGTAAAAAGTGGCTAGTGGACAGACAGTTTAAGACATGGAGGTGGTGAAGAGGCAGACAGACTATGTGGAAAAGTCTATTTCTCCTCTTCCCTTAAGTGAAGCATTGAACAGTTCAATGGCCCTGGGGACAAATGACTTTCTCAGTCTGTCTGTTGTGCAAGGCAGTGAGCGAAGTCTCCAGCTGATCAGGCTCTTCTGCTTAACAATAGTGCTGTGGAGTGGATGACACTCATTGTCGAAGATGTTGATCAGTTTGTTCAGCGTCCTTTTGTCAGATATTGAAGTGATGCACTCCAGTTCAGCTCCCACTACAGAGCCAGCTTTCCTTACCAGCCTGTCAAGTCGCCCCGCATCCTTCTTCTTTGTGCTTCCTCCCCAACATACCACTGCATAGAAGAGGACGCTGGCAACAACAGACTGAACATCCTGAGGAGCTTGCTGCACACATTGAAGGAGCGCAGCCTCCTCAGGAAGTACAGCCTGCTCTGCTCTTTCTTGTAGAGTGCGTCAGTATTTGCTGCCCAGTTGAGTTTATTGTCCAGGTGGAGACCTAGGTACTTGTAGGGGCTTACCACCTCGACATTGACCCCATCAATGGAGACTGGTAGCAGAGTGGGCTTAGACCTGCGGAAATCCACCACCATCTCCTTGGTCTTTGAAGTGTTGAGTTGGAGATGATTGAGTTTGCACCATTGCACAAAGTCCTCCACCAGGCTCCTGTACTCCTCCTCCTGTCAGTTCCTGATACACCCCACAATTGCAGTATCGTCAGAAAACTTCTGCATGTGGCATGACTCAAGTGTTGTAGCAGAAGTCAGATGTGTACAAGGTGAACAGGACTGGAGAGAGCACAGTTCCCTGTGGTGCTCCAGTGCTGCTGATCACAGTGTCAGAGAGACAGTTCTTCAGTCTGATGAACATGAAATCGAATTAGCATAGTGCATAAAAAAAGGAAGAAACTTCACAAGAATGAACAGCGGGAACAGCAGTCGGGTAAACTTGTGTTCGTTCCATGGTTTGATGTCTACACGCTTCTCTCCAGCGCGCGTTGCTGGCCTAGACTAGGCCTACATAACAGGGAAGTGAATCCAATGATCTGTCTGCGGCTTGCTTCCCAGTCATGGTACTTCACAAAGTTGTGAAATATAATCGCATGTTCCGTTTTCTGAATGCGGGCGACATTAAAAAAAAAGAAGAAGGAAAAAACGCATCTTTAAATGCGCTCATCGTAATGTGCAGCTCGGGATGAAACTAGCAGTTTTTCAGCAGAAACATGCGAGGACCCATCGAAACTAATCAGTGATTTCACTCTTCCAATACATTTTAAAAGAAGTAAATGTTTTTACAATATTTCAGTCAAGCTTTAGTTGGTTTAGATAGCCTACAACTGAATGTAATGGAAAGTAGCCTAATGTGCTGATATAGCTGTGCTGCATGGGCAATAGATGCACGTCGTAAATTAGGCCTACCAGTATATGAAGTATTAAAATTATTGTTTAAAATAGTTTACGCTTGAAAAAATATTGAAGGGAATCAGGGGAACCAGATCAGTAGCTATGTCTTTGACAAGTAGACAGGTATGTCTTTGACAAGTGACCGTTGACCTGTTCCCCTACAGTGTGGGTGAAACTGGCAGGAAAGGAGAGATGGGAAGAACGACTGTGCTTTTGACCGGCACAGTCTCACGTTCCCTCCTGCATGTTTGTCTTTCATTCGTCCTCCATTTCATACCCACCACATTGTTCATGGTGTCCCAGAGACAGATGCAGCCTGATAACATCATAAACGTTGTTTTGTGTACATGTTGTTTGATGCCCATATGGTCCTGCCTCCATACTGGAAAATACAAAAAAGAAAACAAGCTGCACACATTTTGAAAAAATGACTGGAAATACAGCATGAACTGAACCCCCCTACACACACTAATGCCCCGTTCTATTTGTCTGTTCAAGTCGTTTTCCGGGCTGTTTTCACCAGTTCAAAGTTCAAACTTGCAAAGGAAACGCCCAGGGAACTCCCTCTGAAGTTCTACCGTGAATCGTCATCTCGGTCGAACCCACACACACACCGGTCAGTGTAGCCTAGAAGTTCATAGTTCGCAGTATCTTTCCTGCTGTTTTAAATATTTCTTATGTCCATTATAATCATGCAAACCAAGTTCCTCTTTCCGTTTAGAGCATCAAAGTTTGCTGCTGCCCTATTCAACTCTATTCATTCATGAAGAGATCCATCTACAAATGTGTGAGAGTGAGAGATTCAGGAAAGGATGCTTTTGATGACAAGCACAAGTATGACAACAGTTCAGACCACTGCAGCTTATTACATGACCAGGTCCATCCTTTACAGAGAAGACCTCTGGTCTCCAGTCTTTTGAAAAGCTCACTGTCATAAGCCCCAAGTTTTATTTATTTATTTATTTTTGTTGTTGTTGTAGTGAAATACAGCATGGTGATGAAAATACATGCTGGTGATTAAAATACAGGTGATTCAAATCCATACAGGTGATTAGAATGCAGACAAAATACAGCAGGTGATTAAATTACATACATGTGTTTAAAATACATACAGGTGATTAACATACAGCAGGCGATTAAAAAGGCCTGGCATGATCGGCATCAAATTAACCAATGCTCATGCAATATGTGCCATGAAATCCCCAAAAGGAAGGACAGACACCAAACCTGTCATCACAGAAAGAAAAAAAACTCATGTATAGGGATAGTGGATATCATCGGGAACAATTCATTTTCAATTGCATCAAAAGATCACTCGTTTACTGATATACTCCCTCTTTGCATTGTAAATAAAATACATAAAGTGAAATACAACTTAGGAGCGAAAAGTAAATGAAGAGTTTGGTTACAAAAAGCTATATCCACCATTTTAATGATTTTTCTACATTTTGATTGCAGTGGAAGTAATTTCAGTAGAACTGTAATTGGGTATTGTTACTTGGTTTATCTTTACGCAATCAAAACACCACAACTGCAATTTAATTGATATTACTTGAAATACGCAATTAAATAGCCTGACTTTTTAATGTTTTTAAAAACGAATTTTGGAATCAAACTCTTCAAATATAGGAAAATATAATAGAAAATGTCACTGCAATTCTTCAAAATAACCACAAACAAGTATACATTTAATTTGAGTGTAAAAAAGCAGACTTATTTGTAAATACCCCCATTCTTACAGGGTACAAATAAGAAACATTAATCAGATGCACACATTTGCCATTCTGTCAGATTAGTCTTTATGATGCCACTGTAATGTCTCCTCTATTCTATTACATTAAGTAATTAATGCTTAGTTAATGATAAACAAACAAGCTTGGCATCATGTAAACATGATTGTCTATCTGTACAGGAAATGGCAGCAAAAAAAGACTATTGTACACTCTCACTGGTACAGTGGTGGCGATCTTGTGAGATGGTCTAATAGAACTACTCAACTCAACTACGTATGCTGACTATCCTTGCTAATACATGCCTGACCAGGCTTGGAATTTCACCATTTTAGGGGCAAGGCCACTTGGCCTTCAGTTGGGCATATTTGGTGGGGGGCACAAAGGCCACATGTCAGGGCACCAAGGCCAAGGTTAACTATACAGTAGTAGGCTATAAAAATGATCAAAGTTGTATTTAGCCTATTCACAGCAGTAGACCTGCATCACTGTATGAGACATTACAAAAACATGAAACATGATACAGTGATGCAGGTCTACTGCTGTGAATAGGCTAAATATAACTTTGATCATTTGTATAGCCTACTACTGTATATGCTGTATAATATTATTACATAAAACTGTAAATCATCTGATCATCTAATATTTACAGATACCTATAGGCTATATTTAACATTTATTTTATATTTGGCCTGTTATGAAATAATGTATTGAACAATTTAAGGACATGCTTCAGTGTTGGTTTACGTTAAGAGATGCTTCAGTGTTGGTTTACGTTAAGAGATTTGGGAAACCTTTTCTGGAGTCTCTGCCTCATCTGAGCTGCTGACTTTCCCCTCCTTCAATCTTTGATGTGTCCTGGATCTTGCCAGTGGTCCAGACGCTGATGAGCCAATCCCAGAATCCTGATCTGAGGGGGCTTCAAATGCTGTATCTGAGATGTGTATGTGGTAGGCTGAGGTTACAGATGTTATATCAGACCAGTCGTCTCCTCCCACTGAAAACAAACATATAAGGAATTAGGAACTTAAATATCATAGTTCTGTCATTGATGTTTAATGTAGGATCTTACTCACTCTTAGGGGGAGCCATCATGCTCTTAGCAGCTGATATCTCAGAGTCTCGTTCTGAGGGGGCTTCAGATGCTGTGTCTAAGATGTGTGTGTGGTAGGCTGAGGTTACTGAGGTTATATCAGACCTGTCATCTCCTCCCACTGAAAACACACAAAGACTTACTGTAAGCTGCGTTCAAGATGGATGACTCTCTGGCTGCAGCTGGCATTGAGCCCAAGTTTGAGTACAGAATCTCCTGGCAGAAAGCTACGTCAAGGCAGGGACTCTGATATGGGTGAGATCTCTCCAGCAATGTGAATTTGAATACACCAATCACATGCAACCAGTGTTAAAGCAGCACTAAAGAACAGTTGCTCCAGGGCTGCTAACTCTCACGCATTGCCCGTGAGCCACACACATTTGATTGTTTTTTCACGCTCACACGCCACACCCCCGATTTCTCACGCTGAAGTGTCAACCCTGTCGGTCAAATGCCTGAAAGATGAGTTTATCTATGTAGATCTACCTGTTGAGCCACTTGTGATTGACTAGTTTTGCTTTCAGAGACGGTGAGGGGGTTCAAGAGTTACAATTTTCTCACATTTTGCGAAAATTAAAATTGAACTTCAATAAAATGTAATCATATTTGCATTTTGCACACAGTTCTGCACACCCATTGCTCTCAGTGAAATACAGTGGGCAGTGCTTCGACTTGGCCAGCTTCACTCGCGGTCCGCGCGTGGGATCACGCGGTATCACGCGACTTTAATTTGTATTTTCCCAGTGAGACGCTGCAACAACCCAAACAACCGGTAGATGGCTCAAGTGAGTAGGGTGTCTCGTAAAAAGAAATGGAGCCTGGAAAACCCTACACAGACTTCACTACAGACTTTAGCAGACTGGTTTAGAAATAATTTAATAGCCAGAAATATGCCTGCCCTGCCCTAATAAAGAAATATTGCGAGTGAATCCCGTTTGCAGCCGTAGAAGAAACGCAGGACAAATTAAACATTCTGGTTTTCTTCGAGTGCAACGATGATAGACAGACATAATTTGGACAAAATATAGAGCATATTAACCTCCGTTGCTCAGCCAAATGCCTTCCTGTTACGTCCTGTTATCACGGAGTTACAGGCATAAACGATTTTTTAAGGTCACAAGTTTACTTCATTAGCGGTTTATTTTTTTGATTATTAAAGAGTGTTTTTCATTTAAAGGTTTGACTTCGTGCTTATTCAGTAGAGCATTTAGTGCTCTTCCCAATCCCAGACGTTCACATTGCATGTTTGTTTGTAATGGATGCAACCGCGAGATAGGCTACGCGTTTGACGGCAATGAGTTGTGAACGGACATGAACCAAGACATATAGCCTAGCCCAGCAGCAATCTAGGGACTGTTCGTTATTTATTGAAGGGGCCACCGGATGAATTTTGAGTGCTTCAGTCAAAAGTTGCATGACCCTCCCTTGCCTGCTAGAAATTGTTCAATGACCCTCCGACAGAATTGTTAAAAAAGACATGACCCTCCCCTTGCCGTCTTCCGCCCGCGCTGCTTTGCGCCACAGCCACACACTGTGATAACGTTCTTAAATCAATCTTTCGTGAGCTTGCATGCTACCAGTCCTTCCTTTTCAAATGTGTTGCGCCTGTTTGCACAATTTCACAAATAATCATATGTGATTAATAATATGACAAATAATCCCTGTGCATGGGGACCGAAACAATGCATGCCAACTTTTTCCGTGTTTATCACGTATTTTAACTTTCCCCCGCTGTCTTGCCGTAGAATAGGCTATCCCAGATTTTAATACTCTCATAACAACCCTGCCATCGGGCCTGTCTCTGTGTTGCCCTGTTGCTACCCCTTGCCATTCCAACGAAACAGATGTGTTCAAATCATCGTTTTCCTTGCTTGAATGTCATAAACATACAACTTTAGACAGCAGAATTACGCATAGGCTACTTGGAACATAACACATTGACAAAGGACAGATGTATCGTAACACCCCCAATTATCACCACTTTTGTTCAGAAATTCTAAAACAACGATGTTTTTTAACACTTCAAAATAACATTTGCTAAATTAACCTTACATTTTTCAGTAGCCATAGGTGTGTAGATCAAAATCTGGTTTGGTTCTTAACGGCACATGGACGGTTAGACCGAGAATTCTTGTCGTGAAATTAAAATTCCACTGGAGCTCCAAGCGGTTGTGTACACGCAGCCTTACAACACTGTTTACAGCTCTTTGAGTCACGGTAAAATGTCATTTTTGGTACATAGCTAATTTAGATACACCTATGGTGTGGGTGGTTGCGTCTCTTTAGGAGTCTGCTGTCTTGGTTTGTATAGAAATGGATATAAGTGACACATACACGCAAGACGGTGGAAATACGGGACCGACGGTAATAGGGGGAGTTCCGATATGTTGCTAGTGACAAAATATTAACTTTCAGTGTTTTACGATATCTTTGTCATGGGGAAGTGTTTTTCCCCATGCATTTATTCTAGGCTACTGCAGTGATTGCCGTGAGAGAAGCGGGTTCTGTGTTTTGTTCATGTCAGTGACTGACGCGAGAGAAGCGGTGTCTGTGTTGTGTTGCATTGCGTTGCGTTAATTTATTTTCATTGGGCATACCGTGCCGTGCCGTTCACAGCTCTTCAGTTCAGTTTTTTGAAACAATGAGTGCAGGAAGCGCGTTTGTATGGTTATATTGCTTGACGGGGGATCCCAAGCAGCTTTCAGCCATAAGGCTACTTTGAGAACATTTCAATTCACCCGACACTAATATTCAAAATGTTGACAACTTTGATTCGACGACCGGTTTGATTCCCATTTTTTTTTCACGGACCGTGGGGGGGGGGGGGGTATTGGGGGTTCGGGGGTTCCATGTTCCATATGTGTTATGCATGCATTACTTGAAAAGAACTAGCTCCAGTTATGTATGAACAGTGAAGGTAACGAACTCTTAAAAACGTGAAAAACGTGAACTTGAAGAAGTGAAAATGTAACAATATGAACTATGAAAATTGAACAACTTGAAGCTACATCTATCAAGTGTGAACATGCTTAACAAAATATGGGAACAAAACATGGGAACTAAACATGCATTATGAATATAATCAGTGGGAGCCCTGTGCTTGTTCCCTGCAACAAGACAGTGACATCCTCAGTGTGTTTGAAATGTCCAGTCGATTGCGCAATTTGGTTTTAGTTGCAGTCATTGCAGAAAACCCGGCCTCGCATAGATACGTGGTGGGAAATGGTAGCAACGTTTTCAGCGCTTTTACGGCTATCTCGGGATATTCTGCTTTGGTTTTGATCCAAAAACCCGCCAGAGAGGTTTCCTCATACACACTCTTAAGACCACCGTCATTTGCAATTTCGATCAACTGCTCTTCCTCCTGCGCTGACATGTTAGGACTATTCGGGATATTGACAAATGGGTTGCGGACCCACTCATTGGTTTGCCGTGGATCTTTGGAGGATGGGAAGTAGCCTAACGCTCAAACTCATTTGAAAGCGCAACAAGGTAATCGCGCACCAGCTGCAAGAGAAAGGGCCCTGCCTCAGTCTCTCCCAAAACCCCCACTACTGTTTGGAACATATCAAATACACCCCGTCCCCATTCGTCCCCACAAATCAAGCTTGGCTTTAAATGCAGCGACTTTATCTGCCAGTTTAAATACAGTCGTCATTCTCCCCTGGAGTGACAGGTTGAGGTCATTAAGCAACCCAAATATGCCACATAGGTAAGCGAGTTTTGACACCCAGTCCTCATCACTAAAATGTGCAGCTAACGGTGACTTTTTTTCTGTAAGAAATCTCTGCAGCGGCTCTCGCAACTTAAACACCCTGGCCAGTGTCTGCTAAAGATGCTTGTTTTTTGATGCTCATTCTAGCAGTTTAGCTAACTTCGTGTGACACTACCGTTCGCCAAGAACATTGGATCAAGTGAAGTGAGCTGACCTGAGGCTGCAGCGCTGAAGGCAATATGTAAAGTGTTGAAGGCGGGACAGACGTAAGAAAATAGACCTGGCAAAATGCAAACATGTGTGCAATCAAACAACTGCATATAGGCCTATGCCATGTAAAAACGTGACATTATTGCGAATTAAATTGAGTTTAGTTTGCATGCATTTTTTTTAAACTCATGTCGTAGGCTACGGCCCGGTTAGGAATGTACCGGCCGCGGCCCGGTGTTTGGGGACCGCTGCCTTAGATGGCAGGAAAAATCTTCAGCCTATTAACTGACCACCCGATTCACGTTGGCTGGGGGGGAAGGGGGGCCATCAGACATTTGTGACCAGTTAATTCGGCCCTGCCCCCAACAAATCACACCTTCCCACCTCTGACAGCTTAAAAGAACTCACACCTATTCACAAACCTGCGGCATTTTGCCGTGTTTTGAAATCCTATGCAGCTTTCAATAGTGAGGAAGCAATTTTGCATTGTAGGCATAACTAACATGCAATAACGCCACCAACAACAACCAAAACTAGGCTAATCATTGTCAAAATGTAAATTAAATGTAACATTATTGTGCATCAAATTAAAATGTTCTCTTTTGCAAACGTAGGCATAGTAACAGAATAATTTAATCAATCCGTATGTTTCATTAGGCTACTAGGCTATTTGTTTTGCCTTACTCATTATTCATTTAGGCTAGGCCTTTTTATTCAGTTATTAATCATCTTCCTTCTCACTACTTGTGTAGCGCACGCATTCTCCGACCTGTCACCTGTCACTCATCATCGGAAGGGAAGTGTTTGGAATCATTCCCGCGTTACAATCGTCAGCCAATCAAGGTGGTCACTTCAGTCAAGCTCGTGCATGAGTAATGACGTCATCTATAGCAACGAAGACTCACTCCTAGTTTAGGAGTTGTCTGAAAGGCTTTGTGAATAACTTTTAAGAGAAAACTCCAAGCTAAAATCTTTTAGTGCGATTTAGGAGTAGCCTACTCCTAGTGGTCACTCATTATCGTAAGGGAGGTGTTTGGAATCATGCCCGCGTTACAATCATCAGCCAATCAAGGTGGTCACGCTTGCCCATTTACACAAATGAATGGTCGAATATTACTGATGATCATTGTTATTTAAGAACATGCAGTGTGCGTAGGGCACCAAAAACATCTTGCTCGTAAAAAAGCATCATACCGCACATTGTGGCGGGTCTGTTATTTACTGTAGGCTGCGCAAACCACAGGGCAAGCCTGCATTCGAGGCCTTCTGTTGAAGACTTTTATATAAAGCCTGCGCTAACAGTAATCCTCCTGCCCCTGATAGGCCTACCACAGCTGTGGATATGTGTGGAATGTTCAAGTAATAACACAATCCAATGTGTGTCTCAATTGTCCCCCGCTGACCAGGGGGTCGTTTCTAGAAGAGTTAGCAACGATGTTGCTCAACCACCATGGTACGACGCAACTTGCGACCAAACAACAACATTGTTACACCTGTTTCCAGAATGCATCGTACCTGTGTCGCAATTCGCTACCTCCGACGTTCGAACAATGTAGTTCCAACAACGTTGTTGATGATGCAGCGAAAGATATCATTGGTGGAAACAGTGGCAACGTGTAATACCCCACCCCTTGAAAATTCTCTGCCACAGCCTATGTTGACATTTTTCTCATTTAAACCGAGTGATTAATGCTGGCATTGTCATTATCATCTGCAAAAATCTAAACCTATTAATTGCAAGTATATAAAACATTTTACTGAAGCCGACCAATATGTGCTATTATTTGTGTTAAATATCTATGTTGGAAAAAATATATAGCCTGGACAAATGTCTGGGTATCCCATTGATTATTAACTGTCCCGTGGCTTAACGGCAGCGCGTCGGTGCACTGCGCGCTCGGCCGGAGTTCGCATCCTATCTCTTCTTTTCATCTCTGAGTAAGAGTAGGCCTACGAGACAATAGGTTTTGACCATACATATTTATGTATATAATTACTCTACATCGAGAGACCATAGGTACAATATATCAGTCAAAAACAACGGAATCTGTGTCACACCAGTTCACCTGCAGGTAGCGAGAAGCAAGAGGAAAATCTCACATCAGAAAATCGAACCTACAACGTTGGGATAATAAGTCATCTGCTTTAGCCACTACACCATTTAACACTGCTGTTGTTAGGGACTGTGAAGATTATAATACTAAAATCAAGGCAATACTTTAATTAACATAAATAGCAAGAATGAGCCAAGTAGGGGAGCAGTGTCTTAATCAAAATTAAGCTACAGGATAGATCAATCATTGAGTCACGAGATAAACATCCACTTCGCAAATTTTGGTTAGGCGGTTGTGATTTTTGGTTAGGCGCTCCAGACACCAACAGGAACTACCAAGGAACGACACAAGTGCGACTGCCTAGGGGCAGTAGTTCAAACGACCAAACTTTGCGTCCTTGTTTGCGATTGAGAGTTCGAACTACCTTTTCTAGAAACACCAAATCCAAGAACGATGGAGCGTACTACCAAGGTTGCTACGCAAGTTAGCAAACGATGCTTTCTAGAAACGACCCCCAGACCACCTCACACATTTCTCTAGATTTTGCAACGAATTTACATGACACAATGCCATAAAATATGCCAGTTTTAGGACACAGAATAATGTTTGTAATGATACCAGTTAGGCCTACGTTTAACAGTAACAAGTGTAATGAGCTATTCATTGTCGAAGGTGCATGGTCAAGTGAAATTCTTACTTTGGAAAACAAACATTTGCCGATATCATCGCCGATCATCAGAATATTGCTCTGGACTGCAGGTAACTTGTTAACCCAGTGGTTCTCAAACTTTTATTTAATTCCCCACTTTGATCAAGGGGCATTACTGATGATAGTGGAGATAACGTGTTATCCCGAGGCCTTTGCCAGTCAGCATCTCCGACGGTAGTCTACCCTATTAAAAATAGGCTATACGTTTTCGATGTCCCAAACGGAGAGACATAGGCTACTTTATTGTTTTTAACGATCTCTATGCTACTCACAAAAATGTAGGCATGGGGACATGATGAAGTAGGCTATCCAACTGTCGTGTGTTAAATTATTGTGATTACGAGCCAGTGGTTTTCAAACATGCGTGACTCGGACATCTAACTAAATGCAACAGGCTCATATCTTCCTCGCATTCGCAAAATGAGGACCAGTGTTTTGTCAAATTGCAAATAGCTATTCGTTTTAACGAATTTTTATGATAGTAGCCTATGCTTTTTGTATAGGCTACTATCTTAATCTTGGAATATCGGGAGGGAAGTGGCGCGTCTGCAGTCAGCCAAATATGAATGTAATTCTGCGGCATAAAGCAGATGTATTTGTTTATTGTACAGAAACAGAAAAATAAAAATGACATGTCAAGCAGTCAACTGACTACATTGCAGTCAAGAAGTAGGGTAAATTAAGACACTGTTTTGATTTGCGTAGTTGCATTGCCCCCAACACTGACAATAACATAGCAGATTTCGATTTTCGCTACCACCGTGTAGTCAAGCCTTAAGCCATACCCAAGTAGCCTTAATCGAGGTAATGTTTAATTATGCACGATTTATTTTGTTATTGAATTCGTAGGCTGGGATTCCTCTCGGTAACAATTATGTTTGGTAGCCTCCTGCTTTTTCAGAAGGGGCGGCAGTCAGGCTACTGACAGAGCGATGTACAGTGGCAGAGCGACGCACAGTGGCTGAAAGTGGTACTAAAGCTTCACGCAGCTTCACGCCTCGTAATGCGCGACTGAAGTGGCCATTTGAAAGCGATGCCCACTGTATCTCACTACCTCTTCACTCAACACATGGCAAACCCCATATCACAATAAACAGCAAACCTTACTGAATACGAGGATATAAGTGCCTCTGTGTAGTAAGCGGTTCCTGAGTAATCCTGAGTGAAATTGCAACAAATGTTCTACATAATCTCCAACTTTTGGCCAAAATTATAATGTATTCTAATGTAAACTATTTATGCCAGTGCATAGATTTTTGTAAATTGCTCAGCTATAGAGTATCCCACTATCATGGTTCTTATGTTACCAAATTCCAGCCAATCCCACTTACACAGAATATATATTTCTATTGGCATGCTTCCTAGTGACATTAATGCAAAAATATGACGAAAAACAAATAATGAGACACAAATATGTTTTTCTTGATATAACGCCTGACATGAGCCATATGCAAACATTATCACTTTCCCAGATCGCATACGTTCCCACATATGGGTAGCCCAGACTGTCCTGAAAAAGGAAGATATAGCATGTGTAGATGGCCATTACAATGACCAAGATCTTATCTTAGATCAACTAGCTGAATAACACAGATAACCACTTCTGCATAATTTCATGGAGTGCTGAAATGTACACACATCACATCATCACACCGGGAAAAATAAATTTGCCGATTTAATATCATGGGCAAAATCCTAAGCACAACTTGGTGTGTAGTCTGTTGAAATGTTTTATCAGCTAGTTTGGGCTTTGAAGTCTGCTTGGTGCACGGTGGCCTTTCTTGTTTTATATTTATCAGCACTGCCACAGCAGTGTCTCCTGATCAGTTTATGACTAACTGGTACTGTACCTTTGTCATCCTGGCTAAGCAGCCTGACTGAGAGCAGCATACACTATGGGCCCGAGTTCGGCAGCAATATACAGTAAGTAGCGGAATCTTTACGTTAAGGCGGGACCTCTGGTGAAGTGGAATTGAATAAACCAATCACATGCAGCCAGTGTTAAATTCTGATCTATTTATCTCTTATTAGTTAACTTTCGCATGACTCTGCCCACTTTGTGCATCTGACTTTACATGCACTGTCAGCAAAATATGCAGTCAATCAAACTCGCACCTGTTAAGTTTTATATCCAAATTATTATTATTATTATTATTTTTTTGCTTTGTTTGAATATCTAGCTCTTGTAGTCTGTGGGATAACCATCATCAGGCAAATTTACTTGGCTGTGACAGAGATGAGTCACTGATGCATTTTGTTTTATTATTAACTCTGAGACAGCTGCTTGATGGTATTGACACAAGTGTGTCAATGAAGACCACATTGTACCACCCACTGATCTTTTGATTTTATCTATTTATTCATTTTTCTTGTTGTATGTTTTTTCTTGTCGAAAGAACAGAGTCAGACTTTATGGGCCCTATCATGACATTCTAAAGTGCATCGTCACTCGTCAAAAGTCTATTCAAATTTAGTAGGATGTCCAGTTCACATTGGGAGGGGTTTCGTTCTCAAAAGTGGAGCGCATGGCGTAACAAGGTGTTCCTAGGTCTTTTAATCAGTCATATGGGTGTGTTTGGGGCGTTAAACCAATGAGAATGACATCTGTCATTCCCTTTAACGGCGCAACGCGCGATATGTCAAATAAATGCATCGGTATTTTGGCATTCAACGGCGCATTTGAAGGAGGCTGCTTACGAGACTGTATGGAATAGTCATTCTTAAACCATGCTTTACTAAAACCTAGCATAGCCTTCACGCATTTGCACTCGTCTATTATTTGAACTCATTGGCAAAGTGAAACTAACTTCACCAAGGAGTCAGTCAACGACAAGACAGTTATATGCAGTTACTTTCACTATTGACTGACAATGGGTTACCCTCGAAAACATAGGCTGGAAAAAGCAACACTTACCCTAATGCTGCTCAAATGACTGAATAAAACAACATTTATCCTGCAGAGGAGTTGCTTATATCTCGTGACAGTGCGTCTTCAGCTGTGCTCCATACGTGTCTCTCACCTCTCCCCTAATCACTTTTAACCGTCATTATCAATTTGCAAATGATGGTGAATAACTACTCGTCATGAGATGTACAGTATTTCGTAATATCTTTATTCTAATTATGTTTCCCATTGTAATCGTGCAATTTGTAATGCTTTGCATGGACGTGCGCTGGTGTGCGTTCATGAATGATAGAAGGATGGTGCGTGCACCTGCCAATATGACTGTTGACATGCGCTCTTAAAATAGCATATGAACAACTCGCCATTGACTTCTGACCAGGTTTAGCTGGTGTATGATAGCAAATTTTAGACAACGCGCTAGGCCCCTCCCTAGGTTGTTAATTGCCACACCCCTGGGCGCAATGCTTAAAAAATAGTTGTGCAAAATACCAAATTCAACTTTCCGCTGGTGAATAACAAGTATTACGCCATGCGCTGGTGGCCCAAAATACAGCCCTATGAATGTAATTTAATTAAATTTAACTTAATTCTATTTGTTGGGGTTGTGTATTCCACCCAGCCACACTCAGATACCGACTCTGACAATTATTTACTAACAAAACACAGACCTAGGAGAATAGAATAAATGCCTCTAACAATGGCAAATTTGGAAGACATGTTGTACTCACTCATAGAGTTTAGATTCTCTGCCCGAGCCCGAACTTGACCCGACCCGACCCGACCCGCGGGCCGGGTCGGGCCGATTTTTCCAGCCACTATCCTCGGGCCGGGCCGGGCCGGGTCCTTGATCAAGCATTTTTTTTTTTTAAATCATTAGCCTACTTGGGTAGGGAGCTAAAGCTATGCCATAGTCAGACTCAGAAATATTATATATTTAACAAAGTAGGCCTAAGTAACAAGTGTACAAAGTTATACAAGTTAGGCTCAGAGTTACAAAATGTAATTTGTAATGTCATCTGCGCAACACGTATCATGCGCAGCTTCTCCACTCGCACGCATCACACCGGGCCTGCTGTGCTGTATTGTGTAGTTTAAGTGCAACGTGAAGCTTGAAGATGTAAAGAAAAAAATGAAAACAGGAGAAATAACTTCGAGCAAGTTTGGAGAAAAGTCGGAGGTAGGCTGTGCATTTGTCAGGTATGCTTTGTTGCGTGCATTAAGTGCGCACGATGTTCACCTATGACAGCAAAAAGACTTTGATGAACATGAAGCAGGCTTGCCATGGCAGAAATAATGATAGCCAGCCTTCAATGTCCTCTTTTGTCACTTCTCCAAGCATACACCTGAGAGCGAGGCAAGCCCTCACAGAGAAATGCCTTGAGTTTTGCTGCAGGGACATAGGCTACTTTTACGTTGTAAGTGGCTTACGTTTCTTCATTCGGATTCATTTGCAATCCATTCCATTCTGAATAAACAAACATAGGCCTAGTTTAGCCTACATTCTTCATTATTGCATTATTCATTAATATAATTCTAAACGGATTTCTGTAGCTCAAACAGCTCGGAATTGTAGTTGAGAACGTCAGTTATAATGGCCCACGTATTTAAAAAATGTCGGGTTTAAATCGGGCTCGGGCTCATAATTACAGTTAATGTGTCGGGCCGGGTCGGGCTCGGGCACAATGTGCACGGGCTCGGGTAGGGTCGGGCTTGATTTTTTGGGCCCGATCTAAGCTCTACTCACTCATAGGGGGAGTGTCCATGCTTCCCTGCAGGCTCAACTCATCCAATCGGGCTGCAGCCTCATTCAACTCTCTGCTCTGGTCATCTGCTCTATTCCGTTTCAGCAAACCTACAAGTCCAGTATTTAAAAAAAAAAAAAAAAAAAAACTTATTTAGGTAGTGTAACCACTACCTAACTAGTGTGACATTCTAATGAGGAGACACAGCACTCCTTCAAAATCCTTCCTAGAAATGCTTGGGGTTAGTTTGTAGAAAAAAATCGACATGTGAATACATTGTGCCAATCATGTGATGTGTCGTGAATACATCGTGCCAATCATGTGTTGTGATCTTGCCGCTGGAGCAAGATTGGTCGTGAAGCCTTGCACAGGCACATTTCTGCTGAAATAGATGCCTGACCAAAAAGCGTTTATGTCGTTCAATATGGCCACTGAGTGGAGGGACTTGCCTAAAAGGTGGGAGGTCCTACATGTACTCATCATTTATGAGTAAATGGACTCATGTATCATAACATAAACAGAGCAGTCTTTTAACAATTGCATTGACTTTAATTACTTATTATTCATTTTTATAAAACAGATAGATCATTCATTATACTACATGTTTGAGTTGACAATTAGGGTGGGATGTATATTATTTCAACATTAATATTAAGTGGGGATATTATGTCATAACACACCTCTGAAGAGAGATGGCCATCTTCTCCTCATCTTCTCCTTTTTCTCCTCCTCCTTTTCCCCCTCCTTTTTCTCCTCCTTTTTCTCCTCTTCTTGTGGTCTCTGATAGTGAGCTCCTCCGTTTCTTACCACCAACTGTTCTATCTTCTCCAGCAGCTCTGTTACTTGTGTATCATCAGTCCAGTCCTTGTTGTTGAGGACATGATATCTGTTCCCACATTTCCCAATGATCCACTGCAGGGTTTCTCCTTCACTCTCAATGTACTGCTCAATGGATGTGTCTCCCAGCCAGTCTCCATAGGTGAAAAGGACAATTGTGTGACTCCAAACATGTTTACCAAGAAGCTCCAAATGGCCCCTGACACTTTTTGTGTAGGCCTCTGCTAAAGTATAATCTGTGCGTATGACTAGAAGGACTGTGTGTGGTCCTGGAGGACACTGAGACACACTTTGGACAATCTCCTGTTTAGTGAGCTCAGGAGTGTCTGTGAGGTTGTGAAGGCTGAACCATCCCGGAGCCTTGACTACAGTGACCTGTCTGCCTGCTACTTCTCCCTGTCTCTTCACACACTGAGCTGTTCTTCTCTTCAGGTCAAACTCCTCTCTGCCCAGGATGGTGTTTCCTGATGAACTCTTCCCAGATGTTCTGTATCCCAAAAGCACAACCCTCATGCTTGAGAGGAACAGACCATCACCTGTAAGAAATAGAAAAGCCATATGTAATGTATGAGAGGCAGAGTAGCAACAATTGAGTGTCACCACAGCTGTTGTGAAATCACCACTGCTAACTCCACTGCCCCGTACTGGACAACACTGACAGCAGTGGTATATTTGTCCAACAGGGGGCAGCATATCTATTGCTATTGTATGACAATGTTAAGATTACACTAATTGTATAATAACAAGCCCAGTGCACAGGCATTTAATGATATATAGCATAAAGAAACACATTGGACTATTTTTCAGACAAAGCTTCTGACCAAATGCAGTTCTCATTTTCCTGTCAGGCACACATGTTGTCTAAAGAGGTAATTTTTTAAACACACTAATGCCTCACACTTCAGAATATTGATTTAAATCGCTAAAAAAGGGCCCAGTGAGGAATAAAAAATAATAATGGTAATATTAATTTAATATTACAATACAATGTATAGTGCCATATAAAATATAATATTACCATATAAATTACAACATATTAAAATGACTGTAACTCACCTCCTGAAAATTGAAAAGCAGATCTCTGCTTGTAGACACACATCTGTCTGTCCTCTGCTCTCTGTGTCTGTTGTTTTCTTCTCTCCTTTACTTTCTCTAGTCTCTTTCTGTTCATCTCAAAGTGATGGCCACTGTTTCCAGAGATAATTTCCTCTATCTTCTCCATCAGCTCTGTGATCTGAGTTTTGTCACTTTTGTTCTCATTGTTGAGAACATGATATCTGTTCCCACATTTCTCTACCAGATATCTGATATGTTCTTCACTCTCAATGTACTGCTCAATGGTTGTGTCTCCCAGCCAGTCTCCACAGGTAAACAGCACCATGGTGTGACTCCAGACTCTGTCACTGAGAAACTCCAGATGTTCTTGGGTGTTTCTAATGTCATCCTGCGAATAAGAATCAGCTACTTGTATAAGCAATAAGAGAATGTGAGGTCCTGGAGGACACAGAGACACACTGAGCACAATCTCCTGTTTAGTGAGCTCAGGAGTGTTTTTGAGGCTGATATTCTTCCACCATCCTGGAGCCTCGACTACAGTGACCTGTCTGCCTGCTACTTCTCCCTGTCTCTTCACACACTGAGCTGTTCTCTTCAGGTCAAACTCCTCTCTGCCCAGGATGGTGTTTCCTGATGAACTCTTCCCAGATGTTCTGTATCCCAAAAGCACAACCCTCATGCTTGAGAGGAACAGACCATCACCTGTAAGAAATAGAAAAGCCATATGTAATGTATGAGAGGCAGAGTAGCAACAATTGAGTGTCACCACAGCTGTTGTGAAATCACCACTGCTAACTCCACTGCCCCGTACTGGACAACACTGACAGCAGTGGTATATTTGTCCAACAGGGGGAAGCATATCTATTGCTATTGTATGACAATGTTAAGAGTAAAAGGTATAAGTGCAGTGCACAGGCATTTAATGATACATAGAGTAAAAAAATACATTAGGCCCTTTCTCAGAAAAAGTTTGTGACCAAATGCAGTTCTCATTTTCCTGTCAGGCACACATGTTGTCTAAAGAGGTCATTTTTGTTCAACACACGCTAAACACACTAATGCCCACACTTTGTAATATTGATATAAATCGCTAAAATAGGGCCCAATGAGGAATGAAAAATAAAAATAGTAATATTAATTTAATATTACAATACAATGTATAGTACCATATAAAAATAATATTACCATATAAATTACAACACATTAAAATGAATGAACTCACCTCCTGAGAATTGAAAAGCAGATCTCTGCCTGTAGACACACATCTGTCTGTCCTCTGCTCTCTGTGTCTGTTGTTTTCTTCTCTCCTTTACTTCCTCCAGTCTCTTTCTGTTCATCTCAAAGTGACCGTCCATGTTTCCAGAGATAATTTCCTCCATCTTCTCCATCAGCTCTGTGATCTGTGTTCTGTCACTTTTGTCCTGATTGTTGAGAACATGATATCTGTTCCCACATTTCTCTACCAGATATCTGAGGTGTTCTTCACTCTCAATGTACTGCTCAATGGTTGTGTTTCCCAGCCAGTCTCCACGGGTAAACAGCACCATGGTGTGACTCCAGACTCTGCCACTGAGAAACTCCAGATGTTCTTGGGTGTTTCTAATGTCATCCTGCGAATAAGAATCAGCTACTTTTATAAGCAATAAGAGAATGTGAGGTCCTGGAGGACACAGAGACACACTGAGCACAATCTCCTGTTTAGTGAGCTCAGGAGTGTTTTTGAGGCTGATATTCTTCCACCATCCTGGAGCCTCGACTACAGTGACCTGTCTGCCTGCTACTTCTCCCTGTCTCTTCACACACTGAGCTGTTCTTCTCTTCAGGTCAAACTCCTCTCTGCCCAGGATGGTGTTTCCTGATGAACTCTTCCCAGATGTTCTGTATCCCAGCAGAACAACTCTGAACTCTGAAAGGGGGCATGTATTTTCTGCAAAATAAAATACACAAATTACAGCTATTGTAGATGTTTCCTTTTATTACAAGTGTTGTTCACTCTACTTTGAGGAGGAATATTTTATGGTGTCTAATACATTCTACTGACATATATTTGAGTTAATGTTTCATACAATCAAGTCCTTTTATTTAACTGAATTCATATATTGCCCAATTTATTTCTTTTAAAAACAACTAGACAAACTCTTTTTTTTAATTATAAAACACATCAATGAGACAAACTCACGCTTCCGTGACTGAAGGTGTCGTCTTTGCCTCTCCACCTTCATCAGCCTCTCTGTTGCTCTCTCTTCTTCTTTCTCCCTCCTCTCCTTCACTTCCTCCAGTCTCTTTCTGTCCATCTCATAGTGACGGCCTCCGTTTCCAGAGATAATTTCCTCCATCTTCTCCATCAGCTCTGTGATCTGAGTTTTGTCACTTTTGTCCTCATTGTTGAGAACATGATATCTGTTCCCACATTTCTCTACCAGATATCTGATATGTTCTTCACTCTCAATGTACTGCTCAATGGTTGTGTCTCCCAGCCAGTCTCCACGGGTAAACAGCACCATAGTGTTACTCCAGACTCTGTCACTGAAAAACTCCAGATGTTCTTGGATGTTTATAATGTAATCCTGTGTTGACGCTTCGGCTATTTTTACAATCAGTAAGAAAATGTGAGGTCCTGGAGGACACAGAGACACACTGAACACAATCTCCTGTTTAGTGAGCTCAAGACTGGTTTTGAGGTTGAAATTAATCCACCATCCTGGAGCCTCAACTACAGTGACCTGTCTGCCTGTTACTTCTCCCTGTCTCTTCACACACTGAGCTGTTCTTCTCTTCAGGTCAAACTCCTCTCTGCCCAGGATGGTGTTTCCTGATGAACTCTTCCCAGATGTTCTGTATCCCAGCAGCACAACTCTGAACTCTGAAAGGGGGCATGTATTTTCTGTAAAATAAAATACAGAAATTACAGCTATTGTAATAGTAATAGCAATGTTTGTGCGCGGAATATGGGAATAAGGTGAATAAACCATGGAATAAACCCTCTATCTATGTGTGCCATTTTAAAATAACGGTGAGCGGCTAGGGACATTTGTGAAATACAGAGCCGTCTCGCTAGGGGCGCGTCTAGATTTCTAGGCTACCGTCTTTGGCATGCAAAGAAAAACTTTCTTGGATTCATCTGCTGAGTTTCCCTACATTCAGCGATGTAAGTTATGAACTCATTTTCTACAAGCTACATGTCTTCCTAACATTCTGACGTTGGCATTTTCCGACGAAACAAATAAAGAGAAAAAATAACTTTGTTTATTCTGTCAAAGCTCTAGTGCACTGCCACATGTTCAAAGGCTCTAGACCAGAGACAGTTGATAAACTAACCTACCATAGTTTTGCTAGAACTAGCAGACTACCACAAAGTTGCTGAATGTATGTTATTTCAGGTTAGTTTTCAACAATGTACAAGTCCTGCTTCCTAGCTAGGGAACATCACTAGCCACTCCCATTCACGTTCAGTTTACTGTGCTAACGTTAGCTAACTAGCTCGGTTAACGGGCAAAATTAAATGATTTATTCCATGTCCGAAAGTGTGCTTCGTTGGCATCACACACAAGCAATGACAAAAGAGAAACGCTTATGTTTTGACACACCTATTTATGAGTGCGGAACTAGGGCCATCATCTAAGTAGATTCACAACGAGATGAGGTGCGACCAGAATAGATATGGTAATGTTAAATGCTTCGCGACGGCTTGCAACAGCTGGCAACGTAAGTTACGCATGTGCCTGGCCGAACAAAGAGCCAGGAGAAAGCAAGTTTTCAGAGACAACGACCGCAGATCTGCGTCTAAAATGGGCTCAAATGGGCCTTCAGTAAGAGACATTAAAACAGTGGGCAAATCCCAGTTTGGTGCCCGCAAAGTGGACGAACTGGACGCAACTGGCGGGCCCCTTTTAAAAACTGACCAATCAGTGAATGCCTACCCAAGGGCCTGTTATCCGCACCCTGGTGAAAGGCTGAAATGGCCGAGGCATAAACCTTCACAGTACTGACCGCCTTGCCTTGATCCAAATAGGACTGCAAGAAGCGCAAAACTTGAGGCACAGGGCAAACCGCTGGCTCGAGACCCAAGCTGGCACACCAATCCAAAAAGATCCTCCATCTGAGTGCATAGCAAGCTCTAGTAGAAGGAGCCCTGGCGTTGTTCAGAGTCTCCTGCACAGACTCAGCTAGCTGTTCAATGACGGACTCTGCAGGGGCCAAACCCACAGGCGCAGGGCACCTGGGTTCGGATGCCAGATCTGCCCGTCTGCTTGGGACAGAAGATCCACCCGGCAGGGTAACTGCCATGGCTGACCCTGCAGGAGCCTGAGAAGGTCTGGGAACCAAGGCCTCGCCGGCCACCGTGGAGCAACCAGCAGAACTGTATGTCGGCCCTCCCTGATCCTCCGCAGGACCTGAGGTACAAGAGGGGATGGAGGAAAAGCGAACAACAAGCCTGTCGGCCAGTCTTGTGACGGAGCATCCAGGCCCAAACTGCCTCCCTGTCCCACGAGAGAGTACCACTCTGGGCAGTGAGTCGTTTCCGCCGACGCAAACAGGTCCACTTGTGCAGTCCCATACTGAGCCCAGACCTGGCTGACCACCTCTGGGTTCAATCTCCATTCCCCCGGGAGTGGCCCGGTCCTGGAGAGAATGTCGGCCGCCCTGTACTGCCCTCACTGAAGCCAGGCGCGGCCATGCCCATGACAGCAACTCCTCCGCCACCTGGAGGCACCACCGGGACCTCGTGCCGCCTTGGTGATTGACGTGGTACACCGCCGAGGTGCTGTCCGACCTCACCAGAACATGTTGGCTTCGCAACCCTGGCAGGAACCTCTGCAGGGCGAGATGGATGGCCTTCAGCTCGAGGACGTTGATGTGCTCTGACGTCCAGGAGGGTGGCCACACGCCCCTCGCTGACAGCCCTTCCCAGACAGCTCCCCAGCCTGTCAGAGAAGCGTCTGTCGAGACGACTTGCCTCTTGTGAGGAAGGCCCCCCAGTGGAACCCCCTGGAGTAAGAACCTCCTGTCCCTCCAGGGACGCAGGGCTCGGATGCAAGCAGGAGACACCCGCAACTTCACATGCCTGTCGTCCCTAGGGTGGAGCTGAAAGGCATTGAACCAACACTGCAGGGGACGTGCCTTCAGCAGGCCCAATGGCAGTACTGCAGCTGCCGCGGCCAGTAAGCCCAACAGCCTCTGGACTTTGTGGGCGGTGACCAGTCTGCCCAGCCGAAAGCCTGTCAGAGCCTCGGTCAAGCTGTCTGCCCTCCGTGGAGTGAGAGACGCCGTCATGCTGACCGAGTCGAGGAGGACACCAAGGAAGTCCGCCTGCTGGCGGGGCTGCAAGTTGCTCTTCTTCCAGTTGACCGTGAAACCCAGGGCCTGGATATGGGTCAGAACTGTGTTGGTGTCATGCACCACCTGCACCTGAGATGGGGCACAAATTAGCCAGTCGTCCAGGTACGGTAGGATCTTTAGGCCCTGGACATGGAGGGGGGCTAGCGCAGCTGCCACCACGCAAGTAAAAATTCTGGGGGCCAGTGAAAGGCCAAATGGGAGGACCTGAAACTGGAACACCCTGCCTTGGAAGGCGAAGCGGAGGAAGGACCTGTGTGCTGGGCAGATAGGGACGTGGAAGTACGCGTCTTTTAGATCCAGAGACGTAAACCAGCGGTCCCCAACCACCGGGCCGCGGACCGGTACCGGGCCGCGGGACATTCCTAACCGGTTTTTAAAAGTTTTTAAAAAAATGCATGCAAACTAAATTAAATTTCATTCGCAATAATGTCACGTTTTTACATGGCATAGGCCTATATGCAGTTGTTTAATTGCACGCATGTTTGCATTTTGCAAGGTCTATTTTCTTACGTCTGTCTGTCCTGCCTTCAACACTTTTACATATTGCCTTCAGCGCTGCGCAGCCTCAGGTCAGCTCACTTCACCTTCTTAGCGAACGGTAGTGTCACACAAAGTTATCTAAACTGCTAGAATGAGCAACAAAAAACAAGCATCACTGGCCAGAGTGTTTGAGTTGCGAGAGCCGCTGCAGAGATTTCTTACAGAAAAAGTCACCGTTAGCTGAACATTTTAGTGATGAGGACTGGGTGTCAAAACTCGCTTACCTGTGTGATATATTTGGGTTGCTTAATGACCTCAACCTGTCACTCCAGGGGAGAATGACGACTGTCTTTAAACTGGCAGAAAGTCGCTGCATTTAAAGCCAAGCTTGATTTGTGGGGACGACGAGTGGACCGGGGTGTATTTGATATGTTCCAAACACTAGTGGGGGTTTTGGGAGAGACTGAGGCAGAGCCCTTTCTCTCGCAGCTGGTGCGTGATCACCTTGTTGCGCTTTCAAATGAGTTTGAGCGTTACTTCCCATCCTCCAAAGATCCACGGCAAACCAATGAGTGGGTCTGCAACCCATTTGTCAATATCCCGAATAGTCATAACTTGTCAGCGCAGGAGGAAGAGCAGTTGATCGAAATTGCAAATGACGGTGGTCTTAAGAGTGTGTATAAGGAAACCTCTCTGGCGGGTTTTTGGATCAAAACCAAAGCAGAATATCCCGAAATAGCCGTAAAAGCGCTGAAAACGTTGCTACCATTTCCCACCAAGTATCTATGCGAGGCCGGGTTTTCGGCAATGACTGCAACTAAGACCAAATTGTGCAATCGACTGGACATTTCAAACACACTGAGGGTGTCACTGTCTTCCATCACCCCCAGATGGAACCTTCTTGTTGCAGGGAAACAAGCACAGGGCTCCCACTGATTATATTCGTAATGCACGTTATGTTTTGATCCCATAATTTGTTAAGCATGTTCACACTTATAGATGTAGCTTCAAGTTGTTCAATATTCATAGTTCATATTGTTAAATTTTCACTTCTTCAAGTTCACGTTTTTCACATGTTTAAGAGATCGTTGCCTTCACTGTTCATACATAACTGGAGCTAGTTCTTTTCAAGTAATGCATGCACAACACATATGGAACATGGAAAAGGGGGTCTTTCACAGACGTCATCTTGACCCCTGAAAACGTAGGGGGTAGGCGGTAACCGTGAGACACCGTAGCCACAACCCAAGAGTCTGGCACAATCCCTTCCCAGGAGGTCCTGGACAGCTGGGAAGGGCAATCGATGGGCAGCCCCGGATCCCTAGGCAGGACCGCCACCGCGGCCTGCACCTCTGCCTGCGCCCAGGTCTTCGCTGTCCTCTGGGCCAGGGAGTTGGGGCTGAGCTCTGGTCTGGTGCACGAAAGTGCCGGTCCCGCGGGGCAGCATAGTTGACTAGTTTCTCTAGAAGCGCCAGCCTGTTCCACTCTGTCCCGCACCCCCTGGGAGTCTGGATGGAACACATGCCCAGGCACCACGGGGAGACCTAACAGGTCTGTCCTGATGGCATCAGGGAGAGAGGTTTGGGCAAGCCACACCTGTCTATGGCACAGCACCGCAGAGGCCATAGCACTTCCCACATCACGCGTCAGCTGGGAGTGGGCTGACAGTGCGGCATCCACCAGGGCCCTTGCATCATGGTCCTCCGGGCTCATCGTTTTTCGCAGAGCCGCCAGAGTGATAGCCAGGGCGTTGCCCATACGGGCTGCCCGTGCTGATGCGTCAAAGCAGTGACTGATGAGACGGTCCATCTTGGCACACTCCTTACGCGGGCAGCGTGGATTGGGAGATGCATTGGCAGGCCCCAGGGAAGTCCAGGCGGCGATGGACTGCTCGACCGGTGGCATATCCCCTAGCCCTGAGTCGGCCGGATAGGCAGCCTTTGCCAGCTGACGGCAACCTGAATTGAATTGGGGGCGCTGTAGCGACTTACCCCATGCCGTCCGCAGCACCTTTGTGGGCTGCTGTGCGAGACGCCTTCCCAGACGCCCCCAAGGGAAGCCATGTCTGGCATAGGGGCCTGAAAACCCAGGATCTTGGTGGCACTCAACACCCGTGACATCAAGGCGCCGACGGGGACCTCCCCTGGCACCGTGGATTCATCAGTTGGCTCCACCATGTCTGAATGTAGCTCATCCAGGAGGCCGTCCCCGCTTACGTCATCGATCGTAGAACGAGGGGCATGGAGCGACAGCACATCCACATCACCCAGATCAACATCAGCAGTGGTGTAATACAGTACACGGGTGGCATGAAGCAGCGTGCGGACACGCTTAGCAGGCTCACACTGGCCCAGCTAGCTGCGGACAGCAGCGACGGGGTACACAACAGATACACAAAGAAGGCGGCCACCAGTGCGCGAACGCATGCGCCGACGTACACCAGTGGACAACTGGAGAAAAGACACACAGCAGCCCGCACCTCGTGCAAGACTGCACCTAGCAGACACAAACAGCTAAACTTATATTTTGCAAGTAGCCTAGCACACAACAACAAAGCTAACAAGAAGCACACAGTAACATTAGCGCCTAAGCCGTGCGGTATGGAGTGAACTCAGGAAAGGCGTCAACAAGTTAAACAAAGTTAAACAAAGTTAAACGAAGTTTCCTGAAAAAAACACAGGTTACTGCACATGCAGACTAACAAACACAGTCAAATCAAGAAAGCAGTGAAAGTACGTACTCACGTATCACAGGTCTTAGATGAGGCGATCAAGGTGAGAGACTGAACCGGGAGCAATCTCCGCTATTTATAAGTTCGAGTCGTTCTGCTTCCGGAGGTCATGGGCATGACTTTGTTGACATATGGTCTCGGTGATAGGCAGAACGAAGGTGATCATTCCTTTTTTAGACCGTAGTGACGGTCAGAGTGAGGTCGAAAAAGATCGACGTGCACCATTTAATTCACACTGCTGCAACTCCTTCTGCGACAGTTTCGTCTCAACGCGTTATGTTTTTGATATACGACGGCTACCGTAGTTCTATTAGGTTGCAATATAATCCCTAAACACTAGATGGGAGAACTTCTTACACATGGGACCTTTAAAAACAATTAGACAAACTCTTTTTTTAATTGCAAAACACATCAATGTGACAAACTCACGCTTCAGTGACTGGAGGTGTTTTCTTTGCCTCTTCACCTTCATCAGTCTCTCTGTTGCTCTCTCTTCTTCTTTCTCCCTCCTCTCCTTTACTTCCTCCAGTCTATTTCTGTCCGTCTCATAGTGATGTCCACTGTTTCCTGCTAACATTTCTTCAATTTTCGCCAGAAGTTCTGTGACCTGATCTTTATCATCCTTTTTTTCATTGTTGAATACATGATATCTGTTCCCACATTGCTCAATGAGCCAGCAAAGATCCCGTCCCTCACTCTCAATGTGCTGCTCAATGAGTGTGTCTCCCAGCCAGTCTCCAAAGTCAAACAGCACCATGGTGTGACTCCAGATAGCCTCACTAAACAGTGTCAGATATTTTTGCAGTTGTAGTATGACTTGAGAAGTCACAGCTGTGTCTAGAGCTACAATCAATAAAAAAACATGGGGTCCAGGATCACACAACGACACACTCATTGAAGTTTCCTGCTTCAGAAAAACAGGAGGATTATCCATGCTGTGTAGCTCCCACCCTGGAGTGTCGACCACAGTGAGCTGCCTCCCTGCCACCTCCCCCTCTCTCTTCTCACACTTTGATATAGTGCACAACTCAAACACATCTTCGCCCAGGATGGTGTTCCCTGTTGAAGACTTCCCATAGTTCTTCGACCCCAGCAAAATAATCCTCAGAGATGACTGATGTATTTGACCTGTAAAAGTAGACACAAACATACTGAACTGTTTTGTTATTATTATTGTTTCTACTATCCTGATGCAATTATTCAATAATTAAGTAAATAAATGCAGATCAATTATACATTATACTATATGCGATAACATTTAATTGCTCTCCATGTTTTCTAAAAGCATAGATTCAGATACAGTGCCTACTGTATAACAAGTATTAACCCCTCCATGAATATTTTTCCTTTTTTTTGCTTTTATAAATTGAATTGGCCAATTTAATATAGGCTTTTTTTCAATTTATCCAAAAAAAACTCTCTAATGTCAAAGTGCCATTTATAAAAGCAAAAAAGGGGAAAATACTTTTTTTATAGTATATCCACCCACCCTACTCACCCTGTGTTGACCTGAGGCCATGTCTATGTTGCTTCACCTTCATCATTCTCTCTTCTGCTCTGCTTCTTTCGATCTTTTCTCTCTCTTCTAAGTCTCTCAAAAGACCTTTGTCCATCTTAAAATGAGAGCTGCCATTTCCTGCCACCATGTCTTCAATCTTCTCCAGTAGCTCCGTCACCTGCCTTCCATCAGTGCTGTTGTGATTGTTGAGGACATGATATCTGTTCCCACATTTCTCAGTCAGCCATTTCAGGGCATCCCCTTCACTCTCAATGTACTGCTCTATGGGTGTGTCTCCCAGCCAGTCTCCATGGGTGAATAGCAATATGGTGTATCTCCACACTCTCTCACTGAGAAGCTCAAGGTGTTGCCTGGCTGAAATCATCTGTGCTTCAGTGAATAAGATGTCTGCTCGTGTGATCAAAAGGAACACATGTGGCCCCTGGCCACACAAACCCGGACTAAGCTGAATTGCTCTTTTGGTCATTTCAGGGCTCAACTCCTTAGAATAACAACTCCACCATCCAGGTGCCTCCACCACAGTGACCTGCCTGCCAGCTACATCTCCCTGTCTCTTCACACAAACAGCAGATCTCTGTCCAGGCTGAAACTCCTCTCTGCCCAGGATGGTGTTTCCTGATGAACTCTTCCCAGCATCTTTAAATCCCAGCAGCACAACTCTCAACTCTGATAGGGGCGATGATGTTCCTAATAGAGTGAACACATGTAGTTGTAGCATTTAAAAGTGGGACAAACTTAAAATGGAGCATTTAAACATGGGGCGGCAGAACAATGCTGAGTTTTAGCAGGGATGATAGTTCAGTGAAAAACAATGCAGTCATTCCATCTCCTTTCATCTAAATTCTGAAAATCTTCCCACCTGAATTTCCTGGAAAAATTCGAATAAAAGGCAGTGGCGGCTGGTCAATAGAGGGCGCTGCCCCCTCCCGTGAAATATTGACTCTTATATATCTACCAAGATCAACCATGAATCAATCAAACCTAACAAATACGAAATAAATAAACAAAATACACTGAGTTTTTACTGTAGTGTACTCATAGGGCAGGTAAAACACTGCCAGCAATCATTAAATCAGTCTACATCGGGTCGTCTCTCTCAAAATTTCGTCTACATCACATGCAATGTCCTAGTCCAAGGCACCGGGGAAAATATATTCTGGAATGCCGTATCCAGGCCTGACATGACAATATCCCGACATGTAGACTGATGTAGACAGAATTTTGAGAGAGACGAACAGATGTAGACTGATTTGTTTTGTCTCAGTGAAATTGCTATTTTGTGTTTTGACTTGGAAAAACACACTTGTGTTTGTTTTTATGTGTGTAAATAAGGTAACACTTTATTTTAATGTGTCGCTGTTACAGTGTACTTACCTAATTAGGTACAGTGGTACAACCTGTGTAACAACATGTACTATCAGGTTCTATCATTGTACTTGCATAATGTATTTGTGGGTACCTACATATAGTTGTTACATTGTAATACTGAGTGCTTTTACAAAACTTTGCCAATTTGCCTAAATTTTCATCAGAGGCAAAGAGCTGACCTGAGACCTGCTGGATGGGGTAAATCGGGTCATGATAGATTTGATATACAAAGCATGCTTAGCTCCAGTCAAGGCCTCATTGTCTTCAGTGTGCATGTAACAGCTGTGCTGTTACAACCTTGTTACTCTTTGATACAGTGGAATAAACTGGAACAGGTCTTGTCTTGGAACAGGTCTACTAATTCACATGTACTGTGTGGTGTAACAGCAGACACGTTTCAACACATCAATTACAGGATGCATAACATCATTGACAGGATGTATATATGTAGATGTAAGTACTTAACTGGTACACTTTATTTTAATGGGTTTATTCCACTGTATCAAAAGAGTAATAAATGTGTACCAACACAGTTGATACATGTACTACAGTATGTAGGGTAATGGCAGACATGTTCCAAGACACCAATGACACAACATACATGTAATCAGTGGGTTTGATCCAGCAAGACCACTATTGTTCTTCTTAAGTTTTCTTATTAGTGGGTTTGATCCAGCAAGACCACTATTGTTCTTCTTAAGTTTTCTTTATTTATTATTCCCGTTCACCCACTTTTTGGCCGAACTACTGCTCCTAGACCATTTGAGCTATCGACGCGGTTCGAACTCCAAAAATTCAGGCCCGAACCGGTGTAACTTGCTTGTTGATTTCGTGTCGCTGGCCCTTGTCGTTTTCGCGGTATTCCCGTTTTTCTGCGTTTTTTGGGCCCCATTGAAATGAATGGCGGAATGCTGGGGCTTTATGACATCACAGAACCTCATTACTTGCACCTGGTAGAGCTCTGCTGCTAGAGTTGATTACTTGCACCTGGCAGAGTTCTAAGCCATCTGGCAATGTCTAATGGGCTGGGCTGGGCTGGGCTGTCTGTGTATATGAAGGTGTGTGCATGTAACTTTTGACCAGTATGTCCGATTTTCATGAATGAGGTACCGTTGGAATCCTCGAATGAAGCCCAGTTCAATGCCTTGCCAGCACTAAGTGTAAAAGTAATGTAAAAAAAGATGAGACAGCGCGAAGCGCTGTCTCATCTTTTTTTTAAAGCCAAACCATGTTCATATAGGTCATTAAAAAAATAAATAAAGTATTTTACCAATCCATTCAGCCCAGTCCTATGCCCAGCTAGCTCCATTCAAACTAAATCATGTGTACAGTTGTATAGATTATTACATTGAGAAACACACTTTCATACAGATATTACGCACATCCACGCATCATTACTATTCAAGTTAAGTTACTCATCATTGCCCGGCAAGAAGTCCACAATCAATTCAATTGTCTTGCCACGATCTGTTGAGCTTACAGACAACGTTATATTACTGTAGGTTCTGTATGCTATTTAAAGCCGACCTAACGATGAGTCCCTTTAAGACGGTGTGTTGCAATGCATTCTGGGTGCTGTGCTGTGATCCGACGGCTCGTCACCTGACCCACCAAACACAACGATGCTTGAACCAGAGCACTTGAACTAAACATAGTAAAAATAAATAGCTACCAAGGCTCCAAATAGCAACACACTTACACCGTAGCATAATGAGGGTATCTACATGTAAACCGAAGCATTCAGAACTGTGTAAGTCTACAGGCAGTTTATTAAAAAGAAAAACAGTACCGTTCACGTCTCGTTCACACAGACGGGCGCCATCTTGAGACAACACAACTCTCTGGGATGTGGCGTAATCTCCCGTGAAACCTTGTTGCCAGAACAGCAGGAAGAGGTTACAGGATAGCAGCACGAAAGATACACAGAATGCACACGGAATTTGAACGAATTTGAAGACATCTAACGAACCCTTTTTGTTTGATGGACGTCCTTATCAGTCTATGGTCTAACTTATGAACGTGTCGGGTCAACGTCAACGATAAGTAAGTTAGGCTAACGTAAACGTTAGCTATTTGCTGTTGTCATGCTATATGCTTTAGGCTACGTGATGGCCATTTATCACACTCATTTTAGGTACTACTTTTACGAGGTCTGTAGTTCTGTCAAAATGTATCTTATCTATGAACGGACTCCATGGTTATCTTCCTTAGACTTCATAGATGTAGTTACTACAATTTGGAAGCGAATTTCAAAGTGTAAATATGGTTTTAATGTGTAAACAGACCAACCGAGATTTTGCAATTAAGTGAATGGAGTCTTTTTAGGTAGGGCTACTAGGCTCACGAAGTCTGTAGTTCTGTCAGAATGTATCTTATCTATGAACGGACTCCATGGTTATCTTCCTTAGACTTCGTAGATGTAGTTACTACAATTTGGAAGCGAATTTTGAAGTGTAAATATGGTTTTAATGTGTAAACAGACCAACCGAGATTTTGCAATTAAGTGAATGGAGTCTTTTTAGGTAGGGCTACTAGGCTCACGAAGTCTGTAGTTCTGTCAAAATGTATCTTATCTATGAACGGACTACATGGTTATCTTCCTTAGACTTCGTAGATGTAGTTACTACAATTTGGAAGCGAATTTCAAAGTGTAAATATGGTTTTAATGTGTAAACAGACCAACCGCGATTTTGCAATTAAGTGAATGGAGTCTTTTTAGGTAGGGCTACTAGGCTCACGAAGTCTGTAGTTCTGTCAAAATGTATCTTATCAATGAACGGACTACATGGTTATCTTCCTTAGACTTCGTAGATGTAGTTACTACAATTTGGAAGCGAAATTCGAAGTGCAAATATGGTTTAAATGTGTAAACAAGACGCCTGATGTGGGAAAAATCGTACATTTCTGTGCAAACTTTGCCCGCACTTCAGTCACATCGTCTTTTAAGAAAATGCAGTCCATTTTTCGGTTTCAGCAGTCAACAACCTTGACTATTCGAAGATACTAATCTATTGTGTACAGTAATGGGCTATCAGTAGTATGTAAACAGTTCATGTGTTATGTGATTTACATAAACTAGTAAACAACAGAAATGTTAAAAGCTGGTATTGTGTTTCCTGAATTCTTACATTCAGGCATTCAAATGAAATGTAATTAAATAGCATATGAATCATGCAACAATGCAAAAACAATGAAACTAGTGTAGGCCTAATTATATTTTACATTAGTAAAGCAGTAATCTGATGTGCATGCTTTCACAAACTTTTGTGAACAATCTTAGCACTTTAAACATTGACTGTTTTGAAGTGCATGTATAGCAATATAGTATAAAAATAATAATAATTGTGATGATATTACAATTTGATGGGGGGTGGGAGGAGGGGGTGGGTTCATGTAGGTGGGCCCTATGACCCCAAAGTATGCCTTGACTGGGCCTCAGGTCAAAGAAGTTTGAGAAAGGCTGATGTAGACGACAAAGCAGCAAGGAGGCGTCGTGTGATCATTTAAACAAGTTTTATGACAAGGTCGATGAGGGTGGGAAAAAATTTTACATTTCTGTGCAAACTTTGCCTGCGCTTCAGTCACATTGTCTTTTAAGAAAATGCAGTCCATTTTTCGGTTTCAGCAGTTAACAACCTCAGAACTGACCCTTCAGGCCTCTCAGGAGGCACTGGCCTTCTAACCTAGCGACCACCTGAGCAACCAGCATGATTGCCCTAGCAACCAGCATAGCAACCACGTTATTTATGCGTTTTAGCTTATTGGATGTTGCGTTGATGCAGATAACTTTTGATCCGTGTGCCCGGTTTTCATAAATGAGGTACCGTTGGAATCCTTGGATGAGGCCGAGTTCCGTGCCCCAGATCAAACCCACTCTTGCAGTTCCTCGGAACCGCAATTCTAGTTATTCCTGTTCACCCACTTTTTGGCCGAACTACTGCTCCTAGACCGTTTGAGCTATCGACGCGGTTCGAACTCCAAAAATTCAGGCCCGAACCGGTGTAACTTGCTTGTTACTTTCGTGTCGCTGGCCCTTGTCGTTTTCGCGGTATTCCCGTTTTTCTGCGTTTTTTGGGCCAATTGAAATGAATGGCGGAATGTTCAGAATTCAAATTTCGATTGTGACATCACAGCTCTAATCGGTCTCAGATAGATGACGTAACAGTATAATCATCCGCCATTTTGCAGGTATACTGAGGTAGTAGCTGAGGAACGTTAACGTGAGCTTCTAGTTTTAGTGTCGTGGAAAATGGTTCGGTCATGTTGCGTAAAAGGGTGCAACAACCAATCTCACAACGGAAAAGGTGAGAAAATTAATCATGGGGCGAGATTTTTCAAGTTTCCCACCTGGAAAAACAGCCAAGGACCGCAAGTTGCGGATATTACAAAAAGACGTCGGATGGCCTGGGTTGCGGCAGTGAGGCGAAAGGACATCACTTTCGACAAGATATCTCCCTTCATGACTGTTTGTTCCCGGCATTTTCATAAAGGTATGTTTTCAAGTAATTTAACTGATTTTATTGTTTGTCTATGTTCTTAAGCACTAGCTAACGTGTATGTTGTTTTTGTGTTGCGTGTAGCACTAGATGTTTGCTAGGCAAGCTGGCAATGTTAACGCTAACTTCACACAGGGCAGCAGACAGCTAGCTAAGTCTGATCTTGCTGGCAGTGTTTTGCGGGCAACTAACGTTGGTGTTGATATTATTGATATCATTTTTAAATCATTTCACTGATTGTGGTGTTTTTCTGTGGTCTTTAGCTCTACCTAACTTTACGTTGTCTTTGTGCTGGGTTAGCGGATGCTTGCTAGGCAAGCTGCCAACGGTGCGTTAACGTTAAGTTCGGTAGACAGGACGCAAAGTCTGGTCTTGCTAGCACTGTTTTGCCAGCAACCAACGTCGTTGTTCAGGTGTTTCTCAAAGTTTTTCAGACGAAGGACCACTTAACCAATAAAAAAGAAACGCACGGACCACCTAGCTAAAAGAAAAAGATTCGACCTACTTCAGTAATATAGTGCTTATTATCTCTGCACTTTGCTTATTGTGTCAGAGGATTCATATGATTAAACTGGCATCTTACATAGACAGTGTTGCAGAACGTTTTGGATTTACATACAAGTTGGTTTAATATTGCAAACAACTCATCTATATTATATTTTACCACGTCTGCTCGCGGACCATTTGGGATACTTGCAACGGTCCGCGGACACTTTGAGAAACACTGGTTTAGGCTATATAATTTTTCAGAATAGTTTTGATGGCATATGATGTGTGATTAATTGTGGGGGTCTCTCCTTTTATACTTTAGTTTTTCCTGTGACCAGCACCTTGTGGAAGCAATTGTGTGTGTGTGTGTGTGTTTCTATTTTTTAAAACTCGTTTTTTAAGTCTGAAATATCATACATCCATGCTTATGCAGGTCAGCCTGCATATGAGATGCTGGAGACTGATCCAGACTGGGCACCATCTCTCCATCTGGGCCACATGGATACCACATGCACAGACACGGCACGCTCTGCAAGGAGAGGTAAGCGGGAGCAGCTGAAAAATATCACACAGCAGCAAGTTAGGACTCGAGGCTGGACATCATCACCCCCTGAGGAGGACACACAAGAAGCTGAGGAAGGTGGCCAGGCACACCATGAAGAGGGCACTCAGGACAACATCGAGGAGGTGCCAGAGACTGAATGTCATCTGTGTGCTCTCAGGTCTGCCGAAGTAAACCGCTTGTTTGACGAAAACCGAGAGCTACGTCGTGAACTAGAGGAATACAGAATGTCTGAGGGTTTCTTTGGAGATAGTGATGATAAAGTGAAGTACTATACAGGTCTGCCAAACCTGGCAACATTTATGGCTCTATTCAATTTCTTGGTGCCTCTAATGGCAGACCAGAGAAAAATACTCACTCCTTTCCAAATGGTATTGTTAACTTTCATGCGTCTTAGATTGGATCTGCCTGCACTACACCTGGCCCATCTCTTCCGTGTGTCTCCAAAGACTGTATATAGGACATTTAATGACACTGTGGCATTCTTGTATGCAAACCTGAAGCGTTCCATTGTATGGCCTGACAGGGACACTCTGCGTAGCGTTATGCCACACCAGTTTGTGGAGGCATTTGGACACAGAGTTGCAGTGATAATTGACTTTTTCACAGAAAGACCGACCAACCTGAAGGCACGTGCCCAGATGTTTTCCAGTTACAAGCACACACACACCGTGAAATATTTGATTGGTATTACACCCAAGGGATCAATTTGTTTTCTATCAAAAGGTTGGGGTGGCCGTACAAGTGATAAGCATATTACGCAGAACAGCGGGTTTCTTAACAACTTGCTGCCTGGTGATATTGTTATGGCTGACAGAGGCTTTGACATTCAGGAAAGTGTTGGTATGTTGTGTGCAGAGGTAAAACTTCCAGCATTTACAAGAGGTCGCTGTCAACTGGCTGCAAGGGATGTAGAGGAGACTAGAAAGATAGCACACTTGAGAATTCATGTTCAAAGGGTCATTGGGAATATTTGTCAAAAGTACAGAATCCTAACAGGAACTATACCCATCAACATGATCCTTCCATGTGAAGGTGAGGATGTCACATTTCTGGACAAGATCGTCACTGTGTGTTGTGCACTGACTAACCAATGTCCAGCCATAGTTTAGAATGGACTTTTCTTTCCTATGAGTGTGTTTAGGATCCTGTTCAACTTTTGAGTAGCACTACTAGTGCAAGGGGCTAGATTGTATATATGTATATTAATTTTGCTTAACTTTGTTTCTGTACATATTTTAATTGTCTGACATTTACTGCTTGTACTGTTTAAAAATAATTTATTTGACTTGTAGAATAAAGTATGTGAAATGGTGATTCTTAAATCTATTCTTCTGACTGTTTCCTTATCAATCTTTACTAGACCGAATGAGGTATGTAACCCACTACCGTTCACACAAGGCAATGTTTATTTGTAAACAATTCATTCATTCATAGTGCAAATTTGCTGTAAACAGTAACAAAATGCATGTAAGCAAGTTTTTAAAACTATTTGTAATCAGTGTTGAATAGTAAAAAAGTGCATATAATCAAGCAATAGAAATATTAAGTATCAAGTAAAAATATATTAATTTAAGTTATACAACAGTTGAAGTAAAGTAACCAGTTACAAGCTCAGGGAGAGACACAAGCTCAAAAAATTGCTGTGCCTTCTCCAAAAGGGCATTCCAGAGCAGTGGGTCAGGTGCAACCCGCAGCACAACACAGTCTTTCAAAGTCCACAAAACAAAATCGCAGTACTCCACATCAGTGACAAAAATTTGTGTCTGTACTTGCTTGTAGTATGGGCTACTTTTCTTTAGTTGAAGCTCCCCATCCACTACTTCCAAACAGAAGTTTGTGTCACCACTGCTGCATGCCTCCTCAACAGTGTGGTCACGGTACTTGTATGGACACTTAATCTCAATGCAGCCCCTTCCGCAACAGATACATTGAACAATCCCATCTGGTGATGCTCCAACCTGAGGAAACTTTGGGTTTATGATGAGACCACATTCACTGATTTCCATGCCACAGTGATGATTCTCAGTCTGTATTCTATACTGTTGTTTTGCATTCTCTTCATTTTGTCTTCCCCATGTAGTAGCAGCACAGTGGTTGGCAGGACTGTTGTTTGGGTAACACACCGCTTTTACAGTAGACAATGCAGGCTTTTCCAAGTTAGACACAAAGACTGAGTGCATGTTTGATGCAGTGATCCTTCCAGTGCGAAAGTGATACCAAGACGAGGATTGGTGCTGCCTCTTGGTTTGTCTTTCAACAAATTGTGCCTGATCAAGGGAAACATCCACCTTACCTATTAAGGTCTTGCAGTGTAGATGCAAGGCAGACAGTTCAGTGCCATTCATTTGCTCATCCCGGAGATGGCACAGTGAGGTTGGTGCTGAGAGTGGCTGTATAGGGTCTGCAAAAGCATCACAATAACCGGGAAAATTTGACAGAATAGCAGCTTTAGGGGACACTTTGTGAAGTTGTGCAAGATATGACATCCACTGCTCCTCTGTAGCAACTCCAAATTTGCAGGAGGCGTTTGATGAAGTTCTTAAAACAGGCATGCTTGACTCCTCCCCATCCAGAAGTCTGTTAAATGATTTTCTTTTAGCTTTTGCAGAGGTGAAATCTATTCTGTGTCCTGCCTCTGCACCCACCTTTGTCATGTTGCTTGGTATCATCCAGTATGCAGGCTGGCCAGTCACTGTTGGCATCTCCCTGCGTCTCACTATTGCCTCCAATTTAAAGAGCATTGCTGCAACATGTGTACAGGTCTCGGCTATACCAGCCATGCATGTACAATGGCCTGAGGTTATAGCCCCTGATGAGTTGATGATGGCCCAGGGTTTGAGTGGTGTATCATTCAGACGCTGCGAGTGTAAGACCTGTAGAAAATATAGAATATGAATGGGTTATTTTGATATTACTTTGAAAGACAATGTGGGGCCTCTATCTATCTATTCATTTACTTTATGTATTATTAAAAACTAATCAATCACACACTTTACCCACAACATGATACAATCATGGACTATAAGTAATGTCATGTAGCTTACTGTTGTTGACATGAACTGACTCCCTTTGCACCTTGCACTTTAACATTGCGTTGCACGTTATGTATATTTACGTGTATTTATTTATTTCCTACATAAACTAGCTTATTAGTTATCTATTTAAGAGGTAATATCTGTTTTTATATAACAAGTTGAATAACCTAACCTAAATACCGGTAGGCTATGCCTCTATTCCCTGGCCTGCTGTCGGTGCATCGTAGTGCTCGTGTAGCCCATATTGCTTCCACTAGGCTAAATCAAAACAGGCACATGACAGGCCTAACCTAAAAAAATTGATTAGTTACCACACCGTATGCTGTTTACTGTTAGTCCCTTCCCGATATCAAAGCCTATCTGATCCATCCCGTCTTAAGTTGCCCTACATTAGGCTTCATTGTAGCCTTGTAAAACGGGTGTGGTAAAAACCAGCTTACCTTAGTTGATACAACGACGTTGTCACAGTCCTTTGGTCGAAATATCAACAAATCCTGCACCCAACCATTGGTGAAATGTCCGTGGGCTTCAAGAGATTTATAGTTACGAAACTGTTCGTAAGTGTAAGCACTAATGCCGTGGATGAGGTAGTTAGTAATATCCAAGTAAGATGTTGGAGGTAGCAATGCAGGATCAGCGCTCCAGCTTTTTCCTGTCAGATCGTATGGATCAATGTTATTAATAGGCAACAATTTCTCGAAATAACGGTCTCTGGCATCTTTGCTGAGTTTGTCTCTATATGGTATCCTCTCGCGCTGTCTGTTTTTGTCCATTTCCCTTTTCTTATTTTTTATTTTTTTGCTGTATACAATAGTAGATAGCCTTGGCTACTCTTTGCTACTACGCTTTGCCTCAGAGTTGCCGCCCACTGTCACAGTGTATCGTTCTGTCTGCAATACCTGCAAAATGGCGGCTCGTTGACGTCACAATGATTAACAAACGTAACTGACAGAGACCGATTGCTTAAGCTTGCACCTGGAAGAGTTCTAAGCCACCTGGCAGAGCTCTAATGGGCTGGGCTGGGCTGTCTGTGTATATGAAGGTGTATGCATGTAACTTTTGACCCGTATGTCCGATTTTCATAAATGAGGTACCGTTGGAATCCTTGGATGAGGCCGAGTTCCATGCCCCTGATCAAACCCACTCTTGCAGTTCCCCGGAACCGCAATTCTAGTATGTAATTATGACCGCCGCGCAGCGAATTAGTCAGATTTTTTTTTTTTTTATTTTTTTTTTTTTTCGCATGTCCAAATTTCCGTCAATGATTCCCGGGACACTGAAAGACCGGGGTAGACGAAACTTGGTGGGCATGTAACCCCATATGGATAGCATGGAACCATCGTTTTTCGTTTTGATCTGTAGCCCCCCCGCTGGACTGCACCCCCCGAAAGGAGGGTAGGGCAGACACAGTTTTCTGTGAATATCTCGAGAACCGTAAGGTTTAGGAGGACCATTTTTTTTTTGTATGTTGATCTCAAGGGGCCATGTCAACCCATTCCATAACCACTCATTTCATGTATGCGCCACCTAGTTAAACACAAAAAAGTAAAAATGAGGTGTTGTAATCGCAGGTATCTGTGACCTAACATAGTCAAAACTGCACAAAATTGGAAGTGTAGGATCATTATGACACCCTCTGAATGCACGCCAAGTTTCGTGAAATTCCGTTCTTGGGGGGCCACACAATAAATTAATTTATGTTACTATACACCAACTGGCCTGTAGGTGGCCGGAGACAGTTTTCTGTGAATATCTCGAGAACCGTAGGGCCTAGGAGGTCCACCTTTTTTTTGTATGTTGATCTCAAGGGGCCATGTCAACCCATCCCATTACCACTTATTTCATGTATAACGCCACCTAGTTAAAAATTAAAAAGCAAAAAATTAGGTGTTTTTATCACAATATCTCTGGCTGACATGGTCAAAACTGCACGAAATTGAAAGTGTAGGATCATTATGACACCCTCCGAATGCATGCCAAGTTTTGTGTACTTTCGTTCATGGGGGGCCTTACAATAAAACAATTTATTTGTACATTTAGTGACGTACACCAACAAGGATTCCCGGGACACTGAAAGACCGGGGTACACAAAACTTGGTGGGCATGTACTCCCACATGGATAGCATGGAACTGTCATTTTTCGTTTTGATCTGTAGCCCCCCCGCTGGACTGGACCCACCGAAAGGAGGGTAGGCCAGATACAGTTCTCTGTGAATATCTTAAGAACTGTAGGGCCTAGGATGACCATTTTTTCCGTATATTTGCCTCCAGGGGTCATGTTAACCCAGTTCATGTGCACACATGTGCACAAACAGATACACACACACACACACACACATTCACAGTAATCATACGTATGACCAGGGCCGGCCCAAGGCATAAGCGAACTAAGCGGCTGCTTGGGGCCTCCTGGCCACCAGGGGGCCCCCAATCGAGTTTCTTTTTTTTTTTTTTACATAATAAATAACGTAAACAAGTGACATCAATGAATGAATAAATGAAACAATTATCATTAAAATCAAGAAAATTATGATTTCATGATCAATATGCCTGCCTACTGCTACTGTGTCTGCCAGCCTTTGAGTCACGCGCATAAAGTAGACACCTCGGGTGCATATACAATTCGTGCAGACACTGCATCAAGTTCAACAATAGGAAGAGACGGTAATGTTAAGACAAGTCACAAAAAAGGACGTATCTCTCTGGTGCCGAAAACAGAACGAAGAAAATGACAGAGGAGGAGAAAAACGAGCAAGATACAGGTATGTTTTGCATGATTATTTACAGTATGTTTTGTGCTTGAGGTAGCTAGCTAGCTGTCATGATCTAATATAAGCCATCACCAGAGCTAAATCTCCGCCATCAACAGAGAAATGTCTCCCATTAATATATATTTATCTAGATGTATTTCAGATGTCAAGGATATTGGGATTGTTTTGGATGTTCAATCAAGCATGTACCCTAGCTCTAGGTGGGCTTATTATGTCGTAAATTAAAGTTAGCTAGCTGACTGAAGTGGACATTAGCACTACAGTAGCTACATGAAAACGTAGCTGAAGGCAAATTTACCACAGAGGGATTGTTTCTGATTTCGCACCTGAAAGTGTTGATAGTTTATTACTGCTCTATAATATGTGACATAGTGGTAAGTCTGATAGCAACAACAGACTAAGCCCAGGCTCCCAGTCCCAACCCAACCCACTGACTAGCGCGACTCTGGGCATCGGTAACGTTCCAGCTTCATAGGCAAAGATTGAACAGTACGTGCGCTCTGCTCTAAGATCTTTGGAGAGAGATGGTAGTGTTTGAGAAAATATACCATGTTGGGTGGGGAGACTTCTGTGATGAAAATAAACTAACATTTGATTAAAGGAATACGCCACCCCTAGGTGAAATTGGGTCTCTCCCCGCAGTCCCTAGAGTTGGATGAGTGAGCCAAAGCGTTTTATAGCCGACCCAGCCATTGTCCTAATCTGGAAACGGCCCGGTTAGCTTTAGCTTAGCGTAGTCGCTGTAATCCAGCGCTGCCAGCTAGCATGTCGTTCAAAAGTGAATCAAATAACTCAAGATTTTTTATAATTATTTCTCGTAACCTGTACATTCACATCGAGTACAAATATCAATGCAAATTAACACGAAGGGATTTACTAGACCAATTTAGATTTGGAACTATTTTCGGGCATAGCACTGGAAAAGCACCGCTGCCAGGCGCAAAGACATCACGCAGCATCTGTAAACCCTCAACTTCCGGCAATACACCAGCGTGACTACCAAGTTCTCTGCTACTAGGCTGACACTGACAGGTGGGCTTTCTCTAAGAGTTCTAATGGCGATGAATATGGAAAATTACACGATAGACGAAGATGATGACTTCGACTACCAAGATCCAAGACCCTACCTTTTCGAACCTGAGTTCACTGAAGAAGAGTTGCGAGCTTTGGATCTGGGAAGAGAGGACGTTGCGACTGGTCAAGGAGAGTCGGATGAGCGAACGAGAGCAAACACGAACTGGTGGTGTGAGTGTGGAGTGTGCCAACCCATGCCGACTGACAGGTAACGGTAAAAGGTAAAGTCGTCATATTGTCAATAGGGTAAAACGGCAGCCTAATGAAGTTATACAATAAAACTGGAAGTGACAATGTGAGTCGGACTAACGTTTCAGTTATAACTTTAGCAACGTATAACCTAAGGAAGGATAGAAATTATACTTACAGGCATGGATGATGAACACTGTTCTGCCTCTGTACTGAAAATGGATGGGACGGCCGTATCCTTCAGATGTAACAGCATTTTTCTCGTAGCATACTGCATTTTCTCTTCGTAGTCCTCCGGTTTGAAATGCTCCTCGCAAACACGATACTGATTGATTTTATCCACTGGAGTTGTTGCAGGAATGCCGAGGGCAGCAAGCCAAAGATTTCTTCGTTCCACTGGGTTTGGAATTCTGTGAAACATTACTTACAAAGCAAGTAGCCATTTTTCCCCAGTAGATGTGAAACCAAAGTCCTTCGGTGAAACTAACTTCAAAATACTAACGCTGGTGTATTGCTGGAAGTTGAGGGTTTTCAGATGCTGCGTGATGTCTTTGCGCCTGGCAGCGGTGCTTTGCCGGTGCTGTGCCCGAAAATAGTTCCAAATCTAAATTCGTCTAGTAAATCCCTTCGTGTTAATTTGCATTGATATTTGTACTCGATGTGAATGTACAGGTTACGAGAAATAATTATAAAAAATCTTGAGTTATTTGATTCACTTTTGCAACGACATGCTAGCTGGCAGCGCTGGATTACAGCGACTACGCTAAGCTAAAGCTAACCGGGCCGTTTCCAGATTAGGACAATGGCTGGGTCGGCTATAAAACGCTTTGGCTCACTCATCCAACTCTAGGGACTGCGGGGAGAGACCCAATTTCACCTAGGGGTGGCGTATTCCTTTAAGATAGTGGCAAGTGATGTAGCGGTGCTACCCTAATATTTAGGCTGCAGTAGATCACCATGTTAAGCGTTCACCATACTGCAATTAAGTATACTCTTTTGATTATGCCTCATTTGCCAATAGAATATGAATTGTTACATGTGGAATTGCTTGTTATTTGAGTGTAAGTAATGATAGCAAAATAAACTCATTCTGCTCGATCAACTATGTACTTATGCAATATTTTTTTTTTTTTTTCAGAGACACTGTTGAAGTCCTTTGGAGCACATCTCTACCTCTACCTAACTCTACCTACCAGAAGGTGAGGTTTTCTTGATGGCAAATGGTTACATAGCCTGTTAATATGACACGACACATTTAACATAGTTTTTTTTAAATGTATTTATGTATTTATTTAATCATTGCAGGTTCGTCCACTGCAGAGTTGCAGATGCCTAAAAACCAGGAACGAAGTAGGAATAATTATCTATTTTTTGGGACATTTTATTTTTGATTATTGATGTTTGTCTATTTTGTTTTTATTTTGTAGTTGAAAATTGCTCATTTAATGCACATTTGCGGATTTGTTCAGCAAATCTGTTGAAAAACAAGTCATTAAACTGATGTACTTGTTTACAACAAATACAAATGCTGTTGTATTTTGTTATTTGTCAATTCAACTTCAGTAAACCACCCTTAGTGCTTCACTTTGAATATGAATGTTTCAAATAAATCTGTGATTTTAGTACCCTCTAAGATTAAAAGGTGAAATAACAACTATATTAATACATTGGTTTACCAAGCACATGGGGCCAGAAGTCTAGATTGGAGCCCCAAAACATTTTTGGCATGTGAGCAAGGATGGTTTACTGAATGAGCCTACCGAGCCCAAGAGGTCAAGGGACCCTGAACCCCAAGTAGTTGTGTGAATTCACTACCAATAAGTCAAAAAGCAAAAGGCTATGAATCTGAACAAATTTAGGTACTGCCCTTCTCCAGCTGACCATCCCAAAAATGCACCAGAATACAGGAAATCACATCTAACCCCCCCCCCCCCCCCCCCCCCCCACACACACACACACACACACACACACCCGTTTGTACCCACATTTGCACAAACAGGGTAGGGGGAGAGGGTCCTTATGCATCTGTGTCCAGGGGGACAGTAGTTCATAATCAGTCGCTGTATTAATACATAACCTCACTGTATTAATTTATAATATGACATTATAGTGTGAAGTTGTCAATTATCGCCAAGCACAGGTGACTGCGTTGTGGGAGGGCGCCCCCAAATCAAATTCTGCTTAGGGCCCCCAAAAGGCTTGGGCCGGCACTGCGTATGACACATACTCACACAGTAGACATATGTACGCTTCCATGCACAGGCACATACACAGGCACACACACAAGCACGCACACACACACACACACCCACACACACACACACATAACATAAACATAACACAAACAATCAAGAATTTCTCATAATTATGAACAGGCAAGATGGAGGTGGGGTGTATAAAATGAATTTTACATGTGAAATCTATGAACTAATCATGTTTTGGTACTTGTTGTCTAGCAGATACCAATGAGAATTGAGTGTGGATAATGCAATTTAGTGAGACAGTTAGAATCATATAGGCCTTTCAGCGTGATTTCTTTTTGTGGAAAAAATGTGCTGGACTGGGCGGCGGTCATATTTTGTACCGCTCTGCGGTACATCTAGTTGTAAGTACTTAACTGGTACACTTCATTTTAATGGGTTTATGCCACTGTATCAAAGAGCAATAAGTGTGTACCAACACAGTTGATATATGTACTATGTAGTGAATTAGTAGACCTGTTCCAAGACATCGAAGACATAACATACATGTCATATGTACATGTAAGTAATTAACTGGTACACTTAATAGGTTTATTCCACTGTATCAAAGAGTAACAAGGTTGTAGCAGCACAGCTGTTACATGTACACTGAAGACAATGAGGCCTTGACTGGAGCTAAGAATGCTTTGTATATCAAATCTATCATGACCAGATTTACCCCATCCAGCAGGTCTCAGGTCAGCTCTTTGCCTCTGATGAAAATTTAGGCAAATTGGCAAAGTTTTGTAAAAGCACTCAGTATTACAATGTAACAACTATATGTAGGTACCCACAAATACATAATGCAAGTACAATGATAGTACCTGATAGTACATGTTGTTACACAGGTTGTACCACTGTACCTAATTAGGTAGGTACACTGTAACAGCGACACATTAAAATAAAGTGTTACCGTAAATAAATACCAATACTTGAAGTTTGGATCCCCTGTATGTTTACAGAACTATGACAAAAGTATGACCTCAAACTAACATAGTCTACCTTGTGCACAGAGAAAGCAAAAGTCAGATGTGTTTTTTATTCAGACCATCAGTGTGTAGTTGGCACATTGTGTGCTTACTATTGTGATAGCTTGTGTTTACTGTTTGATACGAAAACATCATTTTTACGAAGGTGTGAAAAGTTAAGCAAGGTGTGCTAGCTTTTGCAAGAGAACTACAATGTTTTGCTGATTGGGTGAAAGGTTTTCCTATTTGTGTGTAGAGTTTTGCAAAAAAAAGCCATAATTACAAAAAATGTGCTTAAGCAATCAGAAAAAACTGCAATATAGTTTGAGTAAAGCTACCAACTCAACAATTTTGTGCTAATTGAAACACATTCTTTTCAATGATTGTCTCTAAGGAAGACGTTGTCATGGGAAAAATACACATAAAATACACATTTTTGAGCCTTAATGTCTGATCTAAGAGAGTACAGTGTTTAACCTGGTACCAGAGATGCTTACTGTAAAATCTAAGTCTTCTACCTGAAAAACTGGGGGCTCAACAACTCTTCAAATATGCTATTTTATTTTATTTTGGAAGAAGTAGCTACCATTCTAGGTTATTCTTGAGCTACACCCCTGACATTCCATGTGTGGATGCTATTAGTAACAGATAATGACTGTAGAAATGGAAATACATATGAGAGTGTTTTCCAGATATTGCTGTTTAAAATGGCTTTTCAGAATATTTTGCCAAAAAATGCCCCTGATACCCCTCATTCAATATTTTTTAATGAGAAAACTATTAACAGTAGAGACTTAATATTTTGGATTTGTCATATTAGAAGTGTATCTTTTTACCAGAATTGTTTAAGGAAATTCTGAGATGGTCAGGTGGGAGGCATTGGGTGAAAGGAGACGGAATGACTCTGCAAACGTTCACCAGCACACGCACAACCATCAATCTATCTACTTATCCAAGCAATAAATGGATCATTCAAAACATTTCCACTGCATTAACCAATGTAAACCATTTAAATGTTGGCAGAACTACAGAACACTACATGAGTTCAACTGGATACAAATTACCTGTTGATGATCTGTTAGATATTGCTGTTCGTGTCCCCTTTTCTTTGTCTTTTCTTCTCTTCTCTTCTACTTCCTCCAGTCTCTGTCTGTCCATCTCATAATGACTGTTGCTATTCCCAGCCACCATCTTGTCTATCTTCTCCAGCAGCTCTGTGACTTGCATTTTATCCTTGTTCTTGATGTTGAGGACATGATATCTTTTCCCACAATTATCTACAAGCTGCTGGAGCATTTTCCCTTTAACCTCAAAGGCTTTCTCTTCTGCAGGAGTCTCCTGAATGAACAGAACTAGAGAGTGTTTCCAGGCTCCATGGCCCAGAAGACTCAGGTGGTTTGATGTGGCTTTTCTCTCTGCCTCTTTAAAGGTCATGTTCTCATGGATGACCAACAGAAAAGCATGAGGTCCTGGAGGACACAGAGTCACACTGAGAACAATCTCCTGTTTAAGGAGATTAGGAGAGTCCTTATAATAACATTCACTATAATCCTTCCATCCTGGAGTGTCCACCACAGTGACCTGTCTCCCTGCTACCTCTCCCTGTCTCTTCACACACTGCAGTGTTCTCACATCAGGGTCAAACTCTTCTCTGCCCAGGATGGTGTTTCCTGCTGAACTCCTCCAAGCGTCTCTGTTCCCCAGCAGCACAATCCTCAAGTCTATTAGATTGGAGATATCACCTGATAACACAGACAGCACAGAGACAACACAGTCTGATCACTCATGAACAGTTGAACTTTCCAAACACTTCCCAATGATGTTTGTAGTTTTCAGCAAATAATCATAATCATTATATATTTGTCATATAATGTAGTATAATATCATTATATATCACATTAAAGATAACAGAGAGGTTGATATGCTCACCTCTGGAGGCCTGTGGTCCTTCAGCTGCCATCTTTCTTGCTTCGGCTTCACTGGACTTTCAACATCAGCATCAGACTTTCATTCTATCAAAAACATATCAGTTACTTTATGTTTCAAACATGACTGGACTCAGGAGGATGAAAGCAATCATTTCTTGGGATTGACCCCTTAAACACTACACTACCAACAATATTCTGGCCTCTGACATTTAATCTGGACATTTACTATAATTTGGATCAATCGAACTCCAAAACTAAACTATTTCCCTGTTAAACAACAGTATAGAACTGGCAGTAGGGTTGTCATTATTTTTCTGATATTTCAACAATGCACTACTCTGATAGCTTCCTGTTGAATAAATGCCATTATTTGTGACACCACCAAGAGGACAGGTCAATGCTAATTGAGAAAGCAATTTCACCCTTAACACAGAAGGGAGCAATCGGAAAGTTACCTATTTTCGCCCGTGCCCTATTTTTGCCCTTTTGCATGTAGATAGATGATAGATAGATACTTTATTGATCCCCAAGGGGAAATTCAAGTATGTGTATGACTTAATATTCATTTTCAAATCAAGACGGCGAATACCTACAGAAACACAAGCACCCGTCCCATAGAACCCGTATCGAAATTATCTCTGTACCAAAAATGACATTGTAGGCCTACAGTGACTCAAAGAGCTGTTATGTAGGCTAAACAGTGTTTTAAGGCTGCATGTACAAAAGCGCTTGGAACTCCAGTGGAATTTTGATTTCACAACAAGAATTCCCTCTGATGGTCCGTTCATGCCACCTAGAAATATCCGCCCCTGTGATTATGTTCCCACTGCAAGTGTTCATGTGCTTTCAGGTAGACTGCTGTTGTTCACAGCACTAAGCTATTTATGGTTACTGATATACTCCGAGTCTCTGGCCCTCTCTTAGAGCCAGGCATAGTGAGCTGGCCCTCGGAAGAAAAAGTTTGGGGACCACTGCATTTAATCATAGGCTATTGCGATTTAATACCATTGTTAGCTGTGTTTATATTGCCATCATTCCATATCAGTGTAAAATGTAGCTCAAATGAAATAATACTAATAAAAAGACTTTAGCATTCCCAAAAGTAGCAGGGAGTTCCAAAAGTATATTTTGAACTCTGAATTCTGGGTCTTTGCATACACAGCTCAAGCTGTGAACAAGCAATATCCTACAAATAATTTAAAATTCTCAAACTATGAGAGTTTTATGAAGTGCTAGCAAAAACATCTGAAATGATCACCATTCTAACTTTCACTCACCTGATGAGAACTTTGTGAAGTCTGTATGAACATTTGAACGAGTGAATAAAAAATAGAAATAATTATCCCAGAAAGTCCCAGAAATATGACTTGAATAGAAGTTAGTTAGTTATTAACAATTAATTGATAAACTTTTAGAATACTTTGAGCACTGATGTAGTCAGCATAGGTCTCTTACATTGTTTGCAGGTAGGCCTTTCATTCCTTTTTCGATGGCAAACGTGAAACAGCGCCAAAACAACCACCAGTGGTCAACAAGAGTATTACATGTGTACTGTTAAGACTCGCCATAGAGAATGAACGGGGGAAATTACGGACGTTATAGTTTGATGATGTTGTACTCCTGTGCGGGCTGGATGCTATATACCACGGACATGTTTTGGGGGGCCACCCAAAACGAGGTGGCGGGCCGGATACGGCGGGCCATAGTTTGGGGACCACTGATTAAATGTAATGGAATATTCAACTAAGGTAGACTGCTGTTGTTCACAGCACTAAGCTATTTATGGTTACTGATATACTCCGAGTCTCTGGCCCTCTCTTAGAGCCAGGCATAGTGAGCTGGCCCTCGGAAGAAAAAGTTTGGGGACCACTGCTCTACATTGTTAGTATCTAGTTGTTTTGTAGGAATAGTAGGCTACGCTTGTAGGCCCTATGACTTTCAGTTTCCTTTCTAAAATAATTAGCGAACTCCATCCCCATCAACGAACTTACTATGGCCAATATTTTTGAAATTTCACAGTCTTGGTTTCATTAGGAGGACATGAATTCTGGGTGGATTTGTGCATGCCTCAGACTCGTGGTGTGAGAGCGAAATTGGAGCGGCCTCCACGCTCCAACAAAGTTCCATCCGCTCCTCGCTCGCTCACGCTCCTCTCACTAGCTCTGATGCAAGTGTATGCTGCTTTTATGTAACAAAAACGGCAAAAAAGACAGCCAAAGTCCTTTTAGGCAGGTCCCTCCACTCGGCGGCTATATTGCAATGCTTTTCGGGCACTTATCGGGCATCTATTTCGGGTAGAACCACTGGCGCCTTAATGCAGGGGCTTACCTGGGCTTCAGCCCAGGGGCCTCGACCAATGAGGGGCCTCCTAATAATAATAATGATAATCAATAATAATAAACGTTGTGTCCGTATTCGCGGCGTCATTAGCCTACTCTGGAGCTAGCCTAAATAATTGAGCACATCGTACTGCTCTACAATTAGGCTACATCCATGCAGAGGCCCCCTTTGTCTTCTCCAATTCTAAAATGTAACAAAATGTAACAAAACGTAATAAATCCCAACGGGTGTAGAGGAGCTAGAGGAGAGGCTGAAACTGACTGACAAACTCATCATACAAACTCTGGAGATAACGTGGGTAGGATTGAAGCAACGATAAACGAATTACGTGGATTCCTGTAACTGTCCATGAAAACAGAAGGCATAGCAGGTAAATATCGTAACAAATAGCCTGGAAATGAAACGGCTTTAAAAACATGTATTTCACTTGTCTCATTGGAGTGAACGCAGAACATGGGCTGTGGCGCAAATAAATGAATTAGTGATCTGCATCTCCGTTCACCAACAGCTAAGTTTGTGCTAACCCATTCGCACATATAATAGTCTATGTTATGTTTTCTCCATTGTTAACGTGAGATATGTCTCCATGTAGTGTAGTGATAATGCATAAGGTAGCCATGTTAACGTCACATGAGCCAGCTTGTTCTGTAGGCTAAATTTCTGTCCCTCCCAAACTGCGTTAAACTGGTGTGTTAAGTAGACAGAATTTAAAAAAAACTCCCGGGGAACCCCCCGACACGACAAACACATGCACTTTTGAAAAGCTTTTAAACGTCCATGTGTACCCATCTTTTAACTTAGCCTACAGCCAGTGTTGTAAAAGTTCAACGCTTGTTTTCGTGCAGTAGGCTAGCCTTTTTGATAAGCGATATCATGGGTAGGCTGACGTGATTCGAGGGCTTTCTGTTCCTGTTTATGTAAAGGTTTTACATGCTGAATAATGATAGGCTACACTGCATGTTATTAACCAAAAGCGCACGCTATGTGTCGGGTCAGATCGCGGGCCGGGTATCAATTAATCATAATTAATATTTGCGGTTGGGGGGGGGGGGGGCGTCCTTAAAAAACATATAGCCCAGGGGCCTCGGGTGGTATTAAGGCGCCCCTGGGTAGAACCACGCGAATGCAATGCTTCACTAATCACGACACACTAACCTCCATCTGCGAGATCACAACATACCACAACGTAAGGTAGCCTACAACGATATGACATTGATGAAGATTGGACATTCCCTCAGAGGAAAAGAAGTTGTTCGGGAACACGCTTCACCCACCCTCGTTATAGGTGCAAATTTATTTAATTGGTTGGGATAACATTTTGGGAACGGTGGTAGAAGTTTTCCCCGCGTGTCTCGAAGTCTTAGGCTATTTAATGTGACGTTCATATGTGATAATTAGCAATGTGAATCAATATTGAGTAATTATTCACTTTAGGCTACACAAATAATGATCAAATGCTATATTTGGACAGGCTGCTAATTGCGGAATATGTAGACTATCCAACAAAAATTACTATAATTAAGTAGACATGGGACTTAAGCTTTGAATTAAATTTCAAAGCAGTCACATGAGTGTGTGAAACGAAGCTTCACATGATTTATCACAAAACAAATCAAGCTCCAATATAAGGCTATGTTTACACATGGCCGGTTATTTTCATAAACGGACATTTCACCCTCTCCATAATCAAAAATAACATTGTGCCGTTTTCAGAAAAATTGTCGTTTAAACTAACCCTTGTATATGTCGTCAAGAGCATGTCAATACTGTAGCAGTGTAACGAGAAGCTCAAGCCCATGTTAGCCAATCAGAATCCTGAAAATAGCAACAACAGCAACAAATCACTTCCTCTTTCTCTTTTATGTCGCAGTCAGACATAAAATCTCCGCCTCATCACATAAATCTCCGTTTGTACCTGTTAAGACGCAAACGAGCAAACAGTGCTTTCCCAAAAAAACGATCAGCCCGGAGTTTTTAAAAACTGTTTGTGAGGGAGTAAAACCTCCGCTTGCGTCTAAATGAGAGGGTCAAACTATCAAACTAGAAAAATATCACGGTTTGCATCGTATTCGTTGTCGTCTAAACACCACCTAAAGCTTCACTCCAAATTGGTTCATATCTTCGATACACGCCTCGAAGCAGGGGGTTCACAGGTAACATCACTACTCTTTGGACTGTGTTCTGGTTTGCCAGCTCTTTGCTTTCTTCAGTTTTGTGGCCAAGGGCCTGTTTTTTCACATAGGGTTAGTAAACGTTTGAAATGATTCTGCTCTTGAGTCCGATCTCTTTACAAAACCTGCAAGTTGGTTTGATTAAAGGTGATCCAAGCGATCTAAGCATTTTTAGGCTTAAAAACATTTTTTGTCACATAGGCCTATAGCAAACATGTCCTCATTATCTGCTAGCGGCCCGTCCCCTGAACACACTGTAAAAAATACAGTCTCTAGACAGCCCAGGCTCCGCAAACGGCAACAAAAACAAACTTGTGGAACCTGCACCATCAAACATAACAAACCATATTCCGGCCAATAACTGACGAAATGTGAATTAAGGAGAGCTTGAATGGGAGAAAGTAGCAAGCTAGTTCTCTGTTTTGTTTGAACGTCCACAGAAGTGACATTGCTCAACATCGCTTATACAGTAGCACCTTTAATGTAGGTTACAGATAATATCTGTAATTTCACATTGTTTTGTATACTGTTTTTTTGTTTTGTTTTTTAAAAAAGAAACACCATTTAAAATATGTAGTTATTTTCTGTTGAAATAATATTGTTCAACATTTACAATGGTTAAACTTACCCTTTCTCTTATGCTCTCATAGGTGTCCGTAAGCATAATATGTCAGTAATGAGGGCTGTGACAAAGCAGCTCAGTGCTGGGAATTTTAAGGAGCAGAAACCTGTTGGACAGGGTGCAGGCTGCACTGAAGTGGGACGGGTCCACAACAACATAGAGTATGACCACACAAATCTATCAGTGTCTCAGGGCCCTCAGAGGAAATATATAGTCTCCACGAGGAACTGGTTATACAGTATATTTATTATCTTATCTTTGTGATTGTTTGGATGTGTTCTTCCACTTGTTTTAGAAATAAGTTCCCAGGGATGGCAAATATGTGAAGTTCCCAAGTAAAGAATTTAAGGTGCATAGTCTGTACAGATAAAAATCAAGACAGCATGGTATGTACAAAATGTTCCAGTCAACACTAACCAAACCTGTTTACTGTTTTGTTGTTGTTAACAGAGATGTTGAGAGGTGATTTTTGAGATGCATCTAAGAGTATTTTTCTTGGCTCAGAGGCTCTTTTCAACTCCTTGATTTGTTTAAACTGATCTGGAGTCAGTTCCCCTTTTCATAGACTCTCTCCTCTTCCTCTGCCACAAGAACAACTTCAGTTCTGTCCTCAGATTACAAGGATACAAGGATACAAGGAAGTTTATTGTCACATGCATATAGTTACTGGAAGTAAGAAATGCAGTGAAATTATGTCTGGTGTCAGCCTATTTGTGCATTAATGGGGGGGGGGGGGTAAAAAGTGCAGTAGAAGAGGGGTTTAGTAGATTAAGTGGCAAGGGCTGCATAAGAAAGGTGGGGGAGGATTGGGATTGGGGGGGGGGCACCAACAAGGAGCACCCAAGAGCAACAGGGGCAAGGAAAAACTCCCTTACCAAGGAAGAAACCTTGGGCAGATCCACGGCTCAAGGGGCTAACCCAACTGCCAGGGGTCTTGGTGTGTGTGTTGGGGGGATGACGGGGGAGATGGGATAGTGTGCTGTGTATGTGGGGAGAGGGCAGTGTGCAATATGTGTGTTGGAGAAGCTTCCACATGAGACAATGTGCTGTGTATTGGGGGGGGGGGGGGGGGGGCAGTGTGCTGTAAGTATGTTGGGGATGTGTGTTGGAGAAGCTTCCTGATGAAATAATGTGCTGTGTATGTGTGTGTGTGGGGGGGGGGGGGGGGGGCAGTGTACTGCAAGTATGGTGAAGGGACTTACTATTGCAAGCAGAGTACTGTATGTATGATGTATGTGAGTGATGACAGTGAAGATGTGTGTGTGGGCGGGAGGGGAGTGGAGCAGTGACTGTGTGTGTGTGTGTGTGTAGTGTGTGTGTGGGTAGGTGGGGGCAGTGTGCTGTAAGTATGTAGAGGATGTGTGTTGGAGAAGATCCTGAAGACAATGTGCTTTGTATGTAGGGAGGGGGGGGGGGCAGTGTGCAGCAAGTATGTAGAGGAGGCTTACTGTAGCAAGCAGTGTGCTGTATGTATGTGAGGTGATGACAGTGATGATGTAAGTGTGTGTTTTTTTGTGTGTGTGTTGGGGATGGGGGTGGGGTGGGGGGGGCAGAAAGGCTAGGCAATTACTCATAGCCATATCTACTCTTTGTAACTCATCGCTGAACTGACAAAACTTGTATAAAAACATCACTACCACTACTCATCATTCCTTCTGACTTGAAATATGCGCGCGCACACACACACACGCACACACACACACGCACACACACACACACACACACACACACACACACAATGTGAACACAAGAGCATAATTTTCAATCACCATCCACCAGCATATATTGCCATATTGCATACTTACATAATACATCTGTTGGAGCTACATTAGTTTGCTTTCAGTAGTGGTAAATTTGTTAGTTAATTTGTTTATTATGATTTTGCTCACATTAGTAATATATATTTTTGTGATATTCTTTTGCTCATTATTTGTTAGTTAATTGTTTTGATTTATATTTGTAGTCTTTATTTTTGGTTAGTTTACTAAAATATTTGGTTTAGACACCTGGGGGCAGTAGCGGGCACAGGTAAAGGTGAATATAGGTAGGAAGTAGCAGGAGGCTTGTATGCACCTGGGTGGTGGGCACATGGTTTTTTACCAGCGCGAGAGATGCTGTGTATTGTTTGCTGCAGCTGGAACTAAATAAACCAGCCAAAACCCCGAATCCAGCCTGGAATTGATGTTATTTCTTGCCTGCGCACATTACCTGCCCAGGGTGCCAGAAGTTGTCGTTTGATTTAAGTTTAATTTTATTTTGTTAACAAACGGCCACTACAACAAGTAAAAAACCCGCCCATGGATTAAAGAAAGAAGAAGAACTTTCCTTGGAATTCGCTTCGGATATTATTGGGATACCCGATGGAAAAGCACGGATTGTTTTATTCGCCATTCGTGGATTATCTGCTGGCGTGAGACAGAGGCCTGGCCCGAGCCAAGAAATATCCAGTTGGTATGTGTACTGCCAGAAACGCCGTATAGGAACACGGCATCATGAAAAGTTATATGGACTTAAAACTTGGACTGCTTTAATTGACTTTGCGCTTTGTTGGATTATCAACGCTCGGGGTGTACTTCATTCATAAAAAGGTAAAGCCAATGCAGTGTGCGCTTGTGTGGATGAAGAGGATCTGTTTGTTTTAAAAACGAAGTTGTTTCGATAACGTTGCCATCTTTTGCTAGCCTTGTTGCCCGATTGTGGACACTTACTGATATTATCAACAATTAAGTTTGCAACAAAATGTCAGGCGTAGAGGCAGTACCCGATGTGGAGAGGCCGGAATCAAAGCGGTCAATCAAATTGACTTCTAAGGGAATGTGCCTTTATATACAAACCTGTCAAGAAAAACGCACTGCAAAAACTAACCAGGCTAAAAAGCTTATGAATAAAATCCGTGCCCTAATGGAATTAATTGGAAGTGCCGATGCAGTGAACAATCAGCTTGCTTTGTTCATTAAGTGTTACGAAGAAGCACTCGATATACATAAAACATTTATGGAATTGCCTCTACCAGAAGATGATACAATACTTACCACTAAAACTAAAAACTTTGAAGAGAAGATGAAATCATGTCATGCATTTATTGAGGAGATAAAAGAGTGGCTGTCTAAAGCCGGTCATCCATACTCGCAGCCAAAAGAGCCTATCGACGCAGAATGCGTTGATGACGGAATACAACCTGAAGACAGTATTTCTAACGTCTTAAGTGTAAGAGCAAGTTCTGTAAAATCACGCGCCACCGGCGTATCAAAGACTTCTGCAACATCCGCGGCGCGCATTAATGCGGAGGCCGAGAGAGCAGCTCTTCTCAAACGCTCCGAAGCTCTAAAAAAGAAACATCACATAGAAGCGCAGGAGGAAATGCTTCCTAGAGAAAAGGAGCAATTGGCGCTTGAAACAGACTTAGCGGCCACAACTGCAAAGCTTCAAGTTTTAGAAAAGAATTCATCGCAGTGTGGTTCAAGAAGATCTGATGGAATGAACTCTTATTTTGAGAGGAGCAAACCTCAAAGATCCATCGGTTTAGATCCCTTTGCCAAAGCCTTTGTCCCACATGATGTTCTTGATGTTCTTGCTGCACCTGATCCTGTACCAGTTGTTAGGCCTAGACAAGGAGAAGTACAGACTGCTTATGGACGTCAAATGGGGCATATATTAAACTCTCAAACTCAAAGTGTTAACAACCAAAATGACATGGTGGGTATTATGCAAAAACAAAACGAAATCACTGCACTGTTGGTTCAGCAAAATATGTCCTCTGTTCTTCCACCAAGAAATCTGCCTATTTTTGATGGAGACCCTCTTCAATACAAATCTTTCATTAGAGCCTTTGAAAATGTAGTGGAGAAGAAAACAAATAATCCCAGCGACTGTTTGCACTTCCTTGAACAGTACACTAGGGGACAGCCAAAGGATCTCGTGCATAGTTGTCAACATCTACCTCCAGATCAAGGCTATCACAGAGCCAAGAGTCTTCTTGCTCAGCACTTTGGAGATGAACATAAAATTGCATCTGCTTACATGGAAAAAATATTTAACTGGACACCCGTTAAAGGTGAAGATGTAAATGGATTACAATCATTTTCTCTGTTTCTCCGAGGATGTTCAAACCTTACAGAACAAGTAATGTATATGAGGGAACTGGACTTGCCATCTAACATGCGGAGCATTATTTTAAAACTTCCTTACAAATTAAGAGAAAAATGGAGGAATATTGCATGTGATCTGCAAGAAAGAAGAGGACAGAGAGCCACATTCATTGATCTTGTAAATTTTGTTGAGAGACAAGTGAAAATTGCTTTAGATCCAGTTTTTGGAAATATTCAAGATCCTCAACTTCCTAACGTCAAGGCACCATGTAGCAGCCAGCTACGACAAAGAAGGAAGGGAAGCAGTTATGCTACAAATGTCACTCCTGTGAGGGAAGAAGCTATGGCACAGTCTGCAGGACATAGTACCTCCTCCACTCATTGTTGTCTGTAATGCCTGCAGAGAAACCACACATTAGGTCAGTGCTCACAGTTTAAAGCTAAGGCACACCGGGACAAGATTAATTTCATTAAAGACAAGGGTATTTGTTTTGGTTGCCTGAAGGTAGGCCACATGAGTAAGGACTGTAGGAGTCGATTGGATTGCCATGTATGTCATCAAAAACTCCCTGGAGTCCTTCATATAGAAAGACAGGATAAAAGCACATCTGCAGAACAAGTCAAACATCCTGTGAACCTTCCAAGTGATTCAACCGTAACCTCTCAGACGTGTGGCCATATTGGGGCCGGTGTGGAAGATGATTCTACCTTCTCCATTGTTGCAGTAAAGGTCAGAAGCAAACTGACTAATAAGGTCATGCAGACATATGCCTTCCTGGATCCTGGCAGTTCCGGCACATTCTGTACAGAAACCATGGCGAAAAGGCTGAATTTGAGAGGTAAAAGGACCAGCATTCTGTTGAGAACAATGGGCCAACGAAAGGTTGTGAATGCTCATGTTTTGTCAGGTCTTGAAGTGTCTGGTGTGGGTGTTGAAGATTTCATAGAGCTTCCTGATGTTTTGACTCAAAGAACTATACCTGTGTCTACACTTAATATTCCACGACAAGCAGATATTGATCCATGGCCATATTTGAAGGATGTAATACTTCATGACATTCATGCAGATGTTGATCTGCTTATTGGAACTGATGCCCCTAAGGTTTTGGAGCCATGGGAAGTGATAAATAGCATAAATGAAGGCCCATACGCCGTCAGAACCAGGGTTGGCTGGGTCGTTAATGGTCCTCTTCATGGTGGAAGCTGTAGAGGTAAGAGTGGCTACGCTGCTGTAACAGCAAACCACATCTCTGTTGAACACCTGCAAGAAATGCTTGTAAAACAGTATCAGCATGACTTTAATGAGAAATCATCAGAAGAGCAGATTGAAATGTCCAGAGAAGATATTAAGTTCATGGATATTGTCAGTAGCACAGCAAAACTAATTGGAGGTCATTACTGCATTGATCTGCCATTCAGAAAGGAAAATGTAACCCTGCCAGATAATCGTTATATAGCAGAGCAGCGCTTATGTAGCCTGAAAAGAAAGTTTGACAAGAACAGTGTTTTTAAGGAGGAATACACCACGTTCCTAAATGAAATAATAACACAGAGACATGCTGAACCAGTTCCTCTTGACCAGCTGACACAGAGCAATGGGAAAGTGTGGTATATCCCTCACCACGGGGTGTATCATCCTCAGAAGGGCAAGTTAAGAGTGGCTTTTGACTGTGCAGCCTCATACAAAGGAGCATCACTCAATAGTCAGCTTTTGCAAGGGCCAGATCTCACCAACAGCCTCATTGGAGTTTTTGTCCGATTTAGGCAGGAACCTATTGCAATAATGGCTGATATCCAATCTATGTTTCACCAGGTTCATGTCTCAAATAAGCACGTCAACTTTCTCCGCTTCCTCTGGTGGCCAGGTGGTGACACTGCACAGGCTCCGCAGGAATACCGCATGAAGGTACATCTATTTGGAGCTGCATCATCACCAAGCTGTGCCAATTATGCCTTGAGGAGAACTGCAGATGACAACGCAGAACACTTCCCTCCAGAGGTTGTGAGTACAGTGAAAAACAACTTTTATGTTGATGATTGCCTCCGTTCAATGGCCTCAGAAGGGGAAGCTAGGAAAATGATCCAGGATTTAACTGCACTTTGTCAGAAAGGAGGATTCACTCTGTCCAAGTGGGTCAGCAATAGTCGTGCAGTGTTGCGCTCTGTCAGCGAAGGCCACAGAGCAAAAGACATGATGGAGCTGGATTTGGATACAGATCGATCAACTTCCTGTTGAACGCACATTAGGACTACATTGGTACGTTGAGACTGACCAATTTGGATTTAAGGCCTCCGCACGAGAGCAACCACAGACGAGAAGAGGAATTCTTTCAGTGGTTAGCTCCCTCTACGACCCATTGGGCGTCCTTGCTCCATTCAGCATGAGGGCTAAGTTGTTACTACAGGAACTCTGTAAAAGAAACCTTGGATGGGACGAAGATATTCCCCATGTTCTCGCTAAGCAATGGGCTGGCTGGTTGGAAGATCTCCACAAGGTGGCAGAGTTCAAGATTGATCGTTGCATTAAGCCTAAGGACTTTGGCAACCCTGTCACTATGCAGCTTCACCACTTCTCTGATGCCAGTGAGGTTGGGTATGGAGCTGTCTCTTACTTAAGACTGGAAAGGGACAATAAAGTGCATGTTGCATTTATGATGGGGAAGGCCAGAGTTGCTCCGCTGAAGCAAACGACTTTTCCTCGCCTGGAGCTAACAGCTACAGTTCTCGCTGTAAGAGTAGACCGCATGTTACAGAAGGAGTTGCAACTTAGGCTGGAGAAGTCAGTTTTCTGGACCGACAGCACAACAGTCCTTAAATATATATCAAATGAAAGCCGGCGATTCCATACCTTTGTGGCCAACAGAATTGCAGTCATCAGAGAGGCAACTGATGTTGATCAGTGGAGATATGTGGGGACAAAGGAAAATCCAGCAGATGAGGCGTCAAGAGGAATGAGGGCAGAAGACCTCCTGAACAGAAGGAGATGGATGATGGGTCCTGATTTCCTCTACAAGTCCAAGGATGGGTGGCCTAAATTAGACGTGGACCTTCAGGTGATTCCTGGCGCTGACCCTGAGATCAAAAGAGACTTGACCGTGAATGCTGTTGCTAAAGACACAGACAATGCTACAAGCCACCTGATCCATTACTTTTCATCTTGGAGGAGATTGCAGGTAGCTGTAGCTTGGATTCTTAAGATCAAGGATACTCTTGTGTTATTGGGACATAGGAGAAAGGAGCTTTATGCCTCTGCTGACCTCAGTATGGACACTTCAGACTGTCATCAACAAGTGGAAAGCCAAATGCAGAGCTTTAAGGCTACGCTCAAAGGACAGAGTCTGACACCTCAAGATGTGACCAGGGCAGAGTTGTCAATCATCCGTTATGTGCAACATCAACAGTTTAACGATGAAATTACCTCGCTGCAGAGTGGTGTGAAACCCATATCCAAGGACAGTCCACTGTACAG
>NW_027468564.1:22405096-22518631 GCF_046254945.1 Alosa pseudoharengus | reverse complement strand
TGACTTTTACGCATTTCCCCCTATTTTTCAAGGACTCTCCTGTCATTTTCAAGCCCAGATTGGAGGGACCTTTCTGGGCATGACTTTTACGCATTTCCCCCTCTTTTTCAAGGACTCTCCCCACTAGTTCCTGCCCAGCTTGGAGGCACCTTTTTGGGCATGACTTTTACCCACTTTCCCCTCTTTTTCAAGGACTCTCCTGTCATTTTCAAGCCCAGCTTGGAGGCACCTTTCTGGGCATGACTTTTACGCTCTTTCCCCTATTTTTCAAGGACTCTCCCCACTAGTTCATGCCCAGCTTGGAGGCACCTTTTTGGGCATGACTTTTACGCACTTTCCCCTCTTTTTCAAGGACTCTCCCCACTAGTTCAAGCCCAGCTTGGAGGCACCTTTTTGGGCATGACTTTTACGCATTTCCCCCTCTTTTTCAAGGACTCTCCCCACTAGTTCCTGCCCAGCTTGGAGGCACCTTTTTGGGCATGACTTTTACCCACTTTCCCCTCTTTTTCAAGGACTCTCCTGTCATTTTCAAGCCCAGCTTGGAGGCACCTTTCTGGGCATGACTTTTACGCTCTTTCCCCTCTTTTTCAAGGACTCTCCCCACTAGTTCATGCCCAGCTTGGAGGCACCTTTTTGGGCATGACTTTTACGCATTTCCCCCTATTTTTCAAGGACTCTCCTGTCATTTTCAAGCCCAGATTGGAGGGACCTTTCTGGGCATGACTTTTATGCATTTCCCCCTCTTTTTCAAGGACTCTCCCCACTAGTTCAAGCCCAGCTTGGAGGCACCTTTCTGGGCATGACTTTTACACACTTTCCCCTCTTTTTCAAGGACTCTCCCCACTAGTTCATGCCCAGCTTGGAGGCACCTTTTTGGGCATGACTTTTACGCACTTTCCCCTCTTTTTCAAGGACTCTCCCCACTAGTTCATGCCCAGCTTGGAGGCACCTTTTTGGGCATGACTTTTACACACTTTCCCCTCTTTTTCAAGGACTACTCTCCCCACTAGTTCCTGCCCAGCTTGGAGGCACCTTTCTGGGCATGACTTTTACGCATTTCCCCCTCTTTTTCAAGGACTCTCCCCACTAGTTCATGCCCAGCTTGGAGGCACCTTTTTGGGCATGACTTGACTTTTACGCACTTTCCCCTCTTTTTCAAGGACTCTCCCCACTAGTTCATGCCCAGCTTGGAGGCACCTTTTTGGGCATGACTTTTACGCACTTTCCCCTCTTTTTCAAGGACTCTCCCCACTAGTTCATGCCCAGCTTGGAGGCACCTTTTTGGGCATGACTTTTACGCACTTTCCCATCTTTTTCAAGGACTCTCCCCACTAGTTCATGCCCAGCTTGGAGGCACCTTTTTGGGCATGACTTTTACACACTTTCCCCTCTTTTTCAAGGACTCTCCCCACTAGTTCATGCCCAGCTTGGAGGCACCTTTCTGGGCATGACTTTTACGCATTTCCCCCTCTTTTTCAAGGACTCTCCCCACTAGTTCATGCCCAGCTTGGAGGCACCTTTTTGGGCATGACTTGACTTTTACGCACTTTCCCCTCTTTTTCAAGGACTCTCCCCACTAGTTCATGCCCAGCTTGGAGGCACCTTTTTGGGCATGACTTTTACGCACTTTCCCCTCTTTTTCAAGGACTCTCCCCACTAGTTCATGCCCAGCTTGGAGGCACCTTTTTGGGCATGACTTTTACGCACTTTCCCATCTTTTTCAAGGACTCTCCCCACTAGTTCATGCCCAGCTTGGAGGCACCTTTTTGGGCATGACTTTTACACACTTTCCCCTCTTTTTCAAGGACTCTCCCCACTAGTTCATGCCCAGCTTGGAGGCACCTTTTTGGGCATGACTTTTACACACTTTCCCCTCTTTTTCAAGGACTCTCCCCACTAGTTCAAGCCCAGCTTGGAGGCACCTTTTTGGGCATGACTTTTACGCATTTCCCCCTCTTTTTCAAGGACTCTCCCCACTAGTTCAAGCCCAGCTTGGAGGCACCTTTCTGGGCATGACTTTTACGCATTTCCCCCTCTTTTTCAAGGACTCTCCCCACTAGTTCATGCCCAGCTTGGAGGCACCTTTTTGGGCATGACTTTTACGCACTTTCCCCTCTTTTTCAAGGACTCTCCCCACTAGTTCAAGCCCAGCTTGGAGGCACCGGCATGACTTTTACCCACTTTCCCCTCTTTTTCAAGGAGACTCCTGTCATTTTCAAGCCCAGCTTGGAGGCACCTTTTTGGGCATGACTTTTACACACTTTCCCCTCTTTTTCAAGGACTCTCCCCACTAGTTCAAGCCCAGCTTGGAGGCACCTTTTTGGGCATGACTTTTACGCATTTCCCCCTCTTTTTCAAGGACTCTCCCCACTAGTTCCTGCCCAGCTTGGAGGCACCTTTTTGGGCATGACTTTTACCCACTTTCCCCTCTTTTTCAAGGACTCTCCTGTCATTTTCAAGCCCAGCTTGGAGGCACCTTTCTGGGCATGACTTTTACGCTCTTTCCCCTATTTTTCAAGTACTCTCCCCACTAGTTCATGCCCAGCTTGGAGGCACCTTTTTGGGCATGACTTTTACGCACTTTCCCCTCTTTTTCAAGGACTCTCCCCACTAGTTCAAGCCCAGCTTGGAGGCACCTTTTTGGGCATGACTTTTACGCATTTCCCCCTCTTTTTCAAGGACTCTCCCCACTAGTTCCTGCCCAGCTTGGAGGCACCTTTTTGGGCATGACTTTTACCCACTTTCCCCTCTTTTTCAAGGACTCTCCTGTCATTTTCAAGCCCAGCTTGGAGGCACCTTTCTGGGCATGACTTTTACGCTCTTTCCCCTCTTTTTCAAGGACTCTCCCCACTAGTTCCTGCCCAGCTTGGAGGCACCTTTTTGGGCATGACTTTTACGCATTTCCCCCTATTTTTCAAGGACTCTCCTGTCATTTCAAGCCCAGATTGGAGGGACCTTTCTGGGCATGACTTTTACGCATTTCCCCCTCTTTTCAAGGACTCTCCCCACTAGTTCCTGCCCAGCTTGGAGGCACCTTTTTGGGCATGACTTTTACCCACTTTCCCCTCTTTTTCAAGGACTCTCCTGTCATTTTCAAGCCCAGCTTGGAGGCACCTTTCTGGGCATGACTTTTACGCTCTTTCCCCTATTTTTCAAGGACTCTCCCCACTAGTTCATGCCCAGCTTGGAGGCACCTTTTTGGGCATGACTTTTACGCACTTTCCCCTCTTTTTCAAGGACTCTCCCCACTAGTTCAAGCCCAGCTTGGAGGCACCTTTTTGGGCATGACTTTTACGCATTTCCCCCTCTTTTTCAAGGACTCTCCCCACTAGTTCCTGCCCAGCTTGGAGGCACCTTTTTGGGCATGACTTTTTACCCACTTTCCCCTCTTTTTCAAGGACTCTCCTGTCATTTTCAAGCCCAGCTTGGAGGCACCTTTCTGGGCATGACTTTTACGCTCTTTCCCCTCTTTTTCAAGGACTCTCCCCACTAGTTCATGCCCAGCTTGGAGGCACCTTTTTGGGCATGACTTTTACGCATTTCCCCCTATTTTTCAAGGACTCTCCTGTCATTTTCAAGCCCAGATTGGAGGGACCTTTCTGGGCATGACTTTTATGCATTTCCCCCTCTTTTTCAAGGACTCTCCCCACTAGTTCAAGCCCAGCTTGGAGGCACCTTTCTGGGCATGACTTTTACACACTTTCCCCTCTTTTTCAAGGACTCTCCCCACTAGTTCATGCCCAGCTTGGAGGCAACCTTTTTGGGCATGACTTTTACGCACTTTCCCCTCTTTTTCAAGGACTCTCCCCACTAGTTCATGCCCAGCTTGGAGGCACCTTTTTGGGCATGACTTTTACACACTTTCCCCTCTTTTCAAGGACTCTCCCCACTAGTTCATGCCCAGCTTGGAGGCACCTTTCTGGGCATGACTTTTACGCATTTCCCCCTCTTTTTCAAGGACTCTCCCCACTAGTTCATGCCCAGCTTGGAGGCACCTTTTTGGGCATGACTTGACTTTTACGCACTTTCCCCTCTTTTTCAAGGACTCTCCCCACTAGTTCATGCCCAGCTTGGAGGCACCTTTTTGGGCATGACTTTTACGCACTTTCCCCTCTTTTTCAAGGACTCTCCCCACTAGTTCATGCCCAGCTTGGAGGCACCTTTTTGGGCATGACTTTTACGCACTTTCCCATCTTTTCAAGGACTCTCCCCACTAGTTCATGCCCAGCTTGGAGGCACCTTTTTGGGCATGACTTTTACACACTTTCCCCTCTTTTTCAAGGACTCTCCCCACTAGTTCATGCCCAGCTTGGAGGCACCTTTTTGGGCATGACTTTTACACACTTTCCCTCTTTTTCAAGGACTCTCCCCACTAGTTCAAGCCCAGCTTGGAGGCACCTTTTTGGGCATGACTTTTACGCATTTCCCCCTCTTTTTCAAGGACTCTCCCCACTAGTTCAAGCCCAGCTTGGAGGCACCTTTCTGGGCATGACTTTTACGCATTTCCCCCTCTTTTCAAGGACTCTCCCCACTAGTTCATGCCCAGCTTGGAGGCACCTTTTTGGGCATGACTTTTACGCACTTTCCCCTCTTTTTCAAGGACTCTCCCCACTAGTTCAAGCCCAGCTTGGAGGCACCGGCATGACTTTTACCCACTTTCCCCTCTTTTTCAAGGAGACTCCTGTCATTTTCAAGCCCAGCTTGGAGGCACCTTTTTGGGCATGACTTTTACACACTTTCCCCTCTTTTTCAAGGACTCTCCCCACTAGTTCAAGCCCAGCTTGGAGGCACCTTTTTGGGCATGACTTTTACGCATTTCCCCCTCTTTTTCAAGGACTCTCCCCACTAGTTCCTGCCCAGCTTGGAGGCACCTTTTTGGGCATGACTTTTACCCACTTTCCCCTCTTTTTCAAGGACTCTCCTGTCATTTTCAAGCCCAGCTTGGAGGCACCTTTCTGGGCATGACTTTTACGCTCTTTCCCCTATTTTTCAAGGACTCTCCCCACTAGTTCATGCCCAGCTTGGAGGCACCTTTTTGGGCATGACTTTTACGCATTTCCCCCTATTTTTCAAGGACTCTCCTGTCATTTTCAAGCCCAGCTTGGAGGGACCTTTCTGGGCATGACTTTTACACACTTTCCCCTCTTTTTCAAGGACTCTCCCCACTAGTTCATGCCCAGCTTGGAGGCACCTTTTTGGGCATGACTTTTACGCACTTTCCCCTCTTTTTCAAGGACTCTCCCCACTAGTTCATGCCCAGCTTGGAGGCACCTTTTTGGGCATGACTTTTACACACTTTCCCCTCTTTTTCAAGGACTCTCCCCACTAGTTCATGCCCAGCTTGGAGGCACCTTTTTGGGCATGACTTTTACGCACTTTCCCTTCTTTTTCAAGGACTCTCCCCACTAGTTCATGCCCAGCTTGGAGGCACCTTTTTGGGCATGACTTGACTTTTACGCACTTTCCCCTCTTTTTCAAGGACTCTCCCCACTAGTTCATGCCCAGCTTGGAGGCACCTTTTTGGGCATGACTTTTACACACTTTCCCCTCTTTTTCAAGGACTCTCCCCACTAGTTCATGCCCAGCTTGGAGGCACCTTTTTGGGCATGACTTTTACGCACTTTCCCCTCTTTTTCAAGGACTCTCCCCACTAGTTCATGCCCAGCTTGGAGGCACCTTTTTGGGCATGACTTTTACGCACTTTCCCCTCTTTTTCAAGGACTCTCCCCACTAGTTCATGCCCAGCTTGGAGGCACCTTTCTGGGCATGACTTTTACGCATTTCCCCCTCTTTTTCAAGGACTCTCCCCACTAGTTCATGCCCAGCTTGGAGGCACCTTTTTGGGCATGACTTGACTTTTACGCACTTTCCCCTCTTTTTCAAGGACTCTCCCCACTAGTTCATGCCCAGCTTGGAAGCACCTTTTTGGGCATGACTTTTACACACTTTCCCCTCTTTTTCAAGGACTCTCCCCACTAGTTCATGCCCAGCTTGGAGGCACCTTTTTGGGCATGACTTTTACGCACTTTCCCCTCTTTTTCAAGGACTCTCCCCACTAGTTCAAGCCCAGCTTGGAGGCACCTTTTTGGGCATGACTTTTACGCATTTCCCCCTCTTTTTCAAGGACTCTCCCCACTAGTTCCTGCCCAGCTTGGAGGCACCTTTTTGGGCATGACTTTTACCCACTTTCCCCTCTTTTTCAAGGACTCTCCTGTCATTTTCAAGCCCAGCTTGGAGGCACCTTTCTGGGCATGACTTTTACGCTCTTTCCCCTATTTTTCAAGGACTCTCCCCACTAGTTCATGCCCAGCTTGGAGGCACCTTTTTGGGCATGACTTTTACGCACTTTCCCCTCTTTTTCAAGGACTCTCCCCACTAGTTCCTGCCCAGCTTGGAGGCACCTTTTTGGGCATGACTTTTACCCACTTTCCCCTCTTTTTCAAGGACTCTCCTGTCATTTTCAAGCCCAGCTTGGAGGCACCTTTCTGGGCATGACTTTTACGCTCTTTCCCCTATTTTTCAAGGACTCTCCCCACTAGTTCATGCCCAGCTTGGAGGCACCTTTTTGGGCATGACTTTTACGCACTTTCCCCTCTTTTTCAAGGACTCTCCCCACTAGTTCAAGCCCAGCTTGGAGGCACCTTTTTGGGCATGACTTTTACGCATTTCCCCCTCTTTTTCAAGGACTCTCCCCACTAGTTCCTGCCCAGCTTGGAGGCACCTTTTTGGGCATGACTTTTACCCACTTTCCCCTCTTTTTCAAGGACTCTCCTGTCATTTTCAAGCCCAGCTTGGAGGCACCTTTCTGGGCATGACTTTTACGCTCTTTCCCCTCTTTTTCAAGGACTCTCCCCACTAGTTCATGCCCAGCTTGGAGGCACCTTTTTGGGCATGACTTTTACGCATTTCCCCCTATTTTTCAAGGACTCTCCTGTCATTTTCAAGCCCAGATTGGAGGGACCTTTCTGGGCATGACTTTTACGCATTTCCCCCTCTTTTTCAAGGACTCTCCCCACTAGTTCAAGCCCAGCTTGGAGGCACCTTTCTGGGCATGACTTTTACACACTTTCCCCTCTTTTTCAAGGACTCTCCCCACTAGTTCATGCCCAGCTTGGAGGCACCTTTTTGGGCATGACTTTTACGCACTTTCCCCTCTTTTTCAAGGACTCTCCCCACTAGTTCATGCCCAGCTTGGAGGCACCTTTTTGGGCATGACTTTTACACACTTTCCCCTCTTTTTCAAGGACTCTCCCCACTAGTTCATGCCCAGCTTGGAGGCACCTTTCTGGGCATGACTTTTACGCATTTCCCCCTCTTTTTCAAGGACTCTCCCCACTAGTTCATGCCCAGCTTGGAGGCACCTTTTTGGGCATGACTTGACTTTTACGCACTTTCCCCTCTTTTTCAAGGACTCTCCCCACTAGTTCATGCCCAGCTTGGAGGCACCTTTTTGGGCATGACTTTTACGCACTTTCCCCTCTTTTTCAAGGACTCTCCCCACTAGTTCATGCCCAGCTTGGAGGCACCTTTTTGGGCATGACTTTTACGCACTTTCCCATCTTTTTCAAGGACTCTCCCCACTAGTTCATGCCCAGCTTGGAGGCACCTTTTTGGGCATGACTTTTACACACTTTCCCCTCTTTTTCAAGGACTCTCCCCACTAGTTCATGCCCAGCTTGGAGGCACCTTTTTGGGCATGACTTTTACACACTTTCCCCTCTTTTTCAAGGACTCTCCCCACTAGTTCAAGCCCAGCTTGGAGGCACCTTTTTGGGCATGACTTTTACGCATTTCCCCCTCTTTTTCAAGGACTCTCCCCACTAGTTCAAGCCCAGCTTGGAGGCACCTTTCTGGGCATGACTTTTACGCATTTCCCCCTCTTTTTCAAGGACTCTCCCCACTAGTTCATGCCCAGCTTGGAGGCACCTTTTTGGGCATGACTTTTACGCACTTTCCCCTCTTTTTCAAGGACTCTCCCCACTAGTTCAAGCCCAGCTTGGAGGCACCGGCATGACTTTTACCCACTTTCCCCTCTTTTTCAAGGAGACTCCTGTCATTTTCAAGCCCAGCTTGGAGGCACCTTTTTGGGCATGACTTTTACACACTTTCCCCTCTTTTTCAAGGACTCTCCCCACTAGTTCAAGCCCAGCTTGGAGGCACCTTTTTGGGCATGACTTTTACGCATTTCCCCCTCTTTTTCAAGGACTCTCCCCACTAGTTCCTGCCCAGCTTGGAGGCACCTTTTTGGGCATGACTTTTACCCACTTTCCCCTCTTTTTCAAGGACTCTCCTGTCATTTTCAAGCCCAGCTTGGAGGCACCTTTCTGGGCATGACTTTTACGCTCTTTCCCCTATTTTTCAAGGACTCTCCCCACTAGTTCATGCCCAGCTTGGAGGCACCTTTTTGGGCATGACTTTTACGCATTTCCCCCTATTTTTCAAGGACTCTCCTGTCATTTTCAAGCCCAGCTTGGAGGGACCTTTCTGGGCATGACTTTTACACACTTTCCCCTCTTTTTCAAGGACTCTCCCCACTAGTTCATGCCCAGCTTGGAGGCACCTTTTTGGGCATGACTTTTACGCACTTTCCCCTCTTTTTCAAGGACTCTCCCCACTAGTTCATGCCCAGCTTGGAGGCACCTTTTTGGGCATGACTTTTACACACTTTCCCCTCTTTTTCAAGGACTCTCCCCACTAGTTCATGCCCAGCTTGGAGGCACCTTTTTGGGCATGACTTTTACGCACTTTCCCTTCTTTTTCAAGGACTCTCCCCACTAGTTCATGCCCAGCTTGGAGGCACCTTTTTGGGCATGACTTGACTTTTACGCACTTTCCCCTCTTTTTCAAGGACTCTCCCCACTAGTTCATGCCCAGCTTGGAGGCACCTTTTTGGGCATGACTTTTACACACTTTCCCCTCTTTTTCAAGGACTCTCCCCACTAGTTCATGCCCAGCTTGGAGGCACCTTTTTGGGCATGACTTTTACGCACTTTCCCCTCTTTTTCAAGGACTCTCCCCACTAGTTCATGCCCAGCTTGGAGGCACCTTTTTGGGCATGACTTTTACGCACTTTCCCCTCTTTTTCAAGGACTCTCCCCACTAGTTCATGCCCAGCTTGGAGGCACCTTTCTGGGCATGACTTTTACGCATTTCCCCCTCTTTTTCAAGGACTCTCCCCACTAGTTCATGCCCAGCTTGGAGGCACCTTTTTGGGCATGACTTGACTTTTACGCACTTTCCCCTCTTTTTCAAGGACTCTCCCCACTAGTTCATGCCCAGCTTGGAAGCACCTTTTTGGGCATGACTTTTACACACTTTCCCCTCTTTTTCAAGGACTCTCCCCACTAGTTCATGCCCAGCTTGGAGGCACCTTTTTGGGCATGACTTTTACGCACTTTCCCCTCTTTTTCAAGGACTCTCCCCACTAGTTCAAGCCCAGCTTGGAGGCACCTTTTTGGGCATGACTTTTACGCATTTCCCCCTCTTTTTCAAGGACTCTCCCCACTAGTTCCTGCCCAGCTTGGAGGCACCTTTTTGGGCATGACTTTTACCCACTTTCCCCTTTTTTTCAAGGACTCTCCTGTCATTTTCAAGCCCAGCTTGGAGGCACCTTTCTGGGCATGACTTTTACGCTCTTTCCCCTATTTTTCAAGGACTCTCCCCACTAGTTCATGCCCAGCTTGGAGGCACCTTTTTGGGCATGACTTTTACGCACTTTCCCCTCTTTTTCAAGGACTCTCCCCACTAGTTCATGCCCAGCTTGGAGGCACCTTTTTGGGCATGACTTTTACGCATTTCCCCCTATTTTTCAAGGACTCTCCTGTCATTTTCAAGCCCAGCTTGGAGGGACCTTTCTGGGCATGACTTTTACGCATTTCCCCCTCTTTTTCAAGGACTCTCCCCACTAGTTCAAGCCCAGCTTGGAGGCACCTTTCTGGGCATGACTTTTACACACTTTCCCCTCTTTTTCAAGGACTCTCCCCACTAGTTCATGCCCAGCTTGGAGGCACCTTTTTGGGCATGACTTTTACGCACTTTCCCCTCTTTTTCAAGGACTCTCCCCACTAGTTCATGCCCAGCTTGGAGGCACCTTTTTGGGCATGACTTTTACACACTTTCCCCTCTTTTTCAAGGACTCTCCCCACTAGTTCATGCCCAGCTTGGAGGCACCTTTCTGGGCATGACTTTTACACACTTTCCCCTCTTTTTCAAGGACTCTCCCCACTAGTTCATGCCCAGCTTGGAGGCACCTTTTTGGGCATGACTTTTACGCACTTTCCCCTCTTTTTCAAGGACTCTCCCCACTAGTTCATGCCCAGCTTGGAGGCACCTTTTTTGGGCATGACTTTTACACACTTTCCCCTCTTTTTCAAGGACTCTCCCCACTAGTTCATGCCCAGCTTGGAGGCACCTTTTTGGGCATGACTTTTACGCACTTTCCCCTCTTTTTCAAGGACTCTCCCCACTAGTTCATGCCCAGCTTGGAGGCACCTTTCTGGGCATGACTTTTACACACTTTCCCCTCTTTTTCAAGGACTCTCCCCACTAGTTCATGCCCAGCTTGGAGGCACCTTTTTGGGCATGACTTTTACGCACTTTCCCCTCTTTTTCAAGGACTCTCCCCACTAGTTCAAGCCCAGCTTGGAGGCACCTTTTTGGGCATGACTTTTACGCAGTTCCCCCTCTTTTTCAAGGACTCTCCCCACTAGTTCCTGCCCAGCTTGGAGGCACCTTTTTGGGCATGACTTTTACCCACTTTCCCCTCTTTTTCAAGGACTCTCCTGTCATTTTCAAGCCCAGCTTGGAGGCACCTTTCTGGGCATGACTTTTACGCTCTTTCCCCTATTTTTCAAGGACTCTCCCCACTAGTTCATGCCCAGCTTGGAGGCACCTTTTTGGGCATGACTTTTACGCACTTTCCCCTCTTTTTCAAGGACTCTCCCCACTAGTTCATGCCCAGCTTGGAGGCACCTTTTTGGGCATGACTTTTACGCATTTCCCCCTATTTTTCAAGGACTACTCTCCCCACTAGTTCCTGCCCAGCTTGGAGGCACCTTTTTGGGCATGACTTTTACCCACTTTCCCCTCTTTTTCAAGGACTCTCCTGTCATTTTCAAGCCCAGCTTGGAGGCACCTTTCTGGGCATGACTTTTACGCTCTTTCCCCTCTTTTTCAAGGACTCTCCCCACTAGTTCATGCCCAGCTTGGAGGCACCTTTTTGGGCATGACTTTTACCCACTTTCCCCTCTTTTTCAAGGACTCTCCTGTCATTTTCAAGCCCAGCTTGGAGGCACCTTTCTGGGCATGACTTTTACGCTCTTTCCCCTCTTTTTCAAGGACTCTCCCCACTAGTTCATGCCCAGCTTGGAGGCACCTTTTTGGGCATGACTTTTACGCATTTCCCCCTATTTTTCAAGGACTCTCCTGTCATTTTCAAGCCCAGATTGGAGGGACCTTTCTGGGCATGACTTTTACGCATTTCCCCCTCTTTTTCAAGGACTCTCCCCACTAGTTCCTGCCCAGCTTGGAGGCACCTTTTTGGGCATGACTTTTACCCACTTTCCCCTCTTTTTCAAGGACTCTCCTGTCATTTTCAAGCCCAGCTTGGAGGCACCTTTCTGGGCATGACTTTTACGCTCTTTCCCCTATTTTTCAAGGACTCTCCCCACTAGTTCATGCCCAGCTTGGAGGCACCTTTTTGGGCATGACTTTTACGCACTTTCCCCTCTTTTTCAAGGACTCTCCCCACTAGTTCAAGCCCAGCTTGGAGGCACCTTTTTGGGCATGACTTTTACGCATTTCCCCCTCTTTTTCAAGGACTCTCCCCACTAGTTCCTGCCCAGCTTGGAGGCACCTTTTTGGGCATGACTTTTACCCACTTTCCCCTCTTTTTCAAGGACTCTCCTGTCATTTTCAAGCCCAGCTTGGAGGCACCTTTCTGGGCATGACTTTTACGCATTTCCCCCTCTTTTTCAAGGACTCTCCCCACTAGTTCAAGCCCAGCTTGGAGGCACCTTTCTGGGCATGACTTTTACGCACTTTCCCCTCTTTTTCAAGGACTCTCCCCACTAGTTCATGCCCAGCTTGGAGGCACCTTTTTGGGCATGACTTTTACGCACTTTCCCCTCTTTTTCAAGGACTCTCCCCACTAGTTCATGCCCAGCTTGGAGGCACCTTTTTGGGCATGACTTTTACACACTTTCCCCTCTTTTTCAAGGACTCTCCCCACTAGTTCATGCCCAGCTTGGAGGCACCTTTCTGGCATGACTTTTACGCATTTCCCCCTCTTTTTCAAGGACTCTCCCCACTAGTTCATGCCCAGCTTGGAGGCACCTTTTTGGGCATGACTTGACTTTTACGCACTTTCCCCCTCTTTTTCAAGGACTCTCCCCACTAGTTCATGCCCAGCTTGGAGGCACCTTTTTGGGCATGACTTTTACGCACTTTCCCCTCTTTTTCAAGGACTCTCCCCCACTAGTTCATGCCCAGCTTGGAGGCACCTTTTTGGGCATGACTTTTACGCACTTTTCCCATCTTTTTCAAGGACTCTCCCCACTAGTTCATGCCCAGCTTGGAGGCACCTTTTTGGGCATGACTTTTACACACTTTCCCCTCTTTTTCAAGGACTCTCCCCACTAGTTCATGCCCAGCTTGGAGGGCACCTTTTTGGGCATGACTTTTACACACTTTCCCCTCTTTTTCAGGACTCTCCCCACTAGTTCAAGCCCAGCTTGGAGGCACCTTTTTGGGCATGACTTTTACGCATTTCCCCCTCTTTTTCAAGGACTCTCCCCACTAGTTCAAGCCCAGCTTGGAGGCACCTTTCTGGGCATGACTTTTACGCATTTCCCCCTCTTTTTCAAGGACTCTCCCCACTAGTTCATGCCCAGCTTGGAGGCACCTTTTTGGGCATGACTTGACTTTTACGCACTTTCCCCTCTTTTTCAAGGACTCTCCCCACTAGTTCATGCCCAGCTTGGAGGCACCTTTTTGGGCATGACTTTTACGCACTTTCCCCTCTTTTTCAAGGACTCTCCCCACTAGTTCATGCCCAGCTTGGAGGCACCTTTTTGGGCATGACTTTTACGCACTTTCCCCTCTTTTTCAAGGACTCTCCCCACTAGTTCATGCCCAGCTTGGAGGCACCTTTCTGGGCATGACTTTTACGCATTTCCCCCCTCTTTTTCAAGGACTCTCCCCCACTAGTTCATGCCCAGCTTGGAGGCACCTTTTTGGGCATGACTTTTACACACTTTCCCCTCTTTTTCAAGGACTCTCCCCACTAGTTCATGCCCAGCTTGGAGGCACCTTTTTGGGCATGACTTTTACGCACTTTCCCCTCTTTTTCAAGGACTCTCCCCACTAGTTCAAGCCCAGCTTGGAGGCACCTTTTTGGGCATGACTTTTACGCATTTTCCCCCTCTTTTTCAAGGACTCTCCCCACTAGTTCCTGCCCAGCTTGGAGGCACCTTTTTGGGCATGACTTTTACCCACTTTCCCCTCTTTTTCAAGGACTCTCCTGTCATTTTCAAGCCCAGCTTGGAGGCACCTTTCTGGGCATGACTTTTACGCTCTTTCCCCTCTTTTTCAAGGACTCTCCCCACTAGTTCATGCCCAGCTTGGAGGCACCTTTTTGGGCATGACTTTTACGCATTTCCCCCTATTTTTCAAGGACTCTCCTGTCATTTTCAAGCCCAGATTGGAGGGACCTTTCTGGGCATGACTTTTACGCATTTCCCCCTCTTTTTCAAGGACTCTCCCCACTAGTTCAAGCCCAGCTTGGAGGCACCTTTCTGGGCATGACTTTTACACACTTTCCCCTCTTTTTCAAGGACTCTCCCCACTAGTTCATGCCCAGCTTGGAGGCACCTTTTTGGGCATGACTTTTACGCACTTTCCCCTCTTTTTCAAGGACTCTCCCCACTAGTTCATGCCCAGCTTGGAGGCACCTTTTTGGGCATGACTTTTACACACTTTCCCCTCTTTTTCAAGGACTCTCCCCACTAGTTCATGCCCAGCTTGGAGGCACCTTTCTGGGCATGACTTTTACGCATTTCCCCCTCTTTTTCAAGGACTCTCCCCACTAGTTCATGCCCAGCTTGGAGGCACCTTTTTTGGGCATGACTTGACTTTTACGCACTTTCCCCTCTTTTTCAAGGACTCTCCCCACTAGTTCATGCCCAGCTTGGAGGCACCTTTTTGGGCATGACTTTTACGCACTTTCCCCTCTTTTTCAAGGACTCTCCCCACTAGTTCATGCCCAGCTTGGAGGCACCTTTTTGGGCATGACTTTTACGCACTTTCCCATCTTTTTCAAGGACTCTCCCCACTAGTTCATGCCCAGCTTGGAGGCACCTTTTTGGGCATGACTTTTACACACTTTCCCCTCTTTTTCAAGGACTCTCCCCACTAGTTCATGCCCAGCTTGGAGGCACCTTTTTGGGCATGACTTTTACACACTTTCCCCTCTTTTTCAAGGACTCTCCCCACTAGTTCAAGCCCAGCTTGGAGGCACCTTTTTGGGCATGACTTTTACGCATTTCCCCCTCTTTTTCAAGGACTCTCCCCACTAGTTCAAGCCCAGCTTGGAGGCACCTTTCTGGGCATGACTTTTACGCATTTCCCCCTCTTTTTCAAGGACTCTCCCCACTAGTTCATGCCCAGCTTGGAGGCACCTTTTTGGGGCATGACTTTTACGCACTTTCCCCTCTTTTTCAAGGACTCTCCCCACTAGTTCAAGCCCAGCTTGGAGGCACCGGCATGACTTTTACCCACTTTCCCCTCTTTTTCAAGGAGACTCCTGTCATTTTCAAGCCCAGATTGGAGGCACCTTTTTGGGCATGACTTTTACACACTTTCCCCTCTTTTTCAAGGACTCTCCCCACTAGTTCAAGCCCAGCTTGGAGGCACCTTTTTGGCATGACTTTTACGCATTTCCCCCTCTTTTTCAAGGACTCTCCCCACTAGTTCCTGCCCAGCTTGGAGGCACCTTTTTGGGCATGACTTTTACCCACTTTCCCCTCTTTTTCAAGGACTCTCCTGTCATTTTCAAGCCCAGCTTGGAGGCACCTTTCTGGCATGACTTTTACGCTCTTTCCCCTATTTTTCAAGGACTCTCCCCACTAGTTCATGCCCAGCTTGGAGGCACCTTTTTGGGCATGACTTTTACGCATTTCCCCCTATTTTTCAAGGACTCTCCTGTCATTTTCAAGCCCAGCTTGGAGGCACCTTTCTGGGCATGACTTTTACACGCTTTCCCCTCTTTTTCAAGGACTCTCCCCACTAGTTCATGCCCAGCTTGGAGGCACCTTTTTGGGCATGACTTTTACGCACTTTCCCCTCTTTTTCAAGGACTCTCCCCACTAGTTCATTGCCCAGCTTGGAGGCACCTTTTTGGGCATGACTTTTACACACTTTCCCCTCTTTTTCAAGGACTCTCCCCACTAGTTCATGCCCAGCTTGGAGGCACCTTTTTGGGCATGACTTTTACGCACTTTCCCCTCTTTTTCAAGGACTCTCCCCACTAGTTCATGCCCAGCTTGGAGGCACCTTTTTGGGCATGACTTGACTTTTACGCACTTTCCCCTCTTTTTCAAGGACTCTCCCCACTAGGAGAGATCCAGCTTGGAGGCACCTTTTTGGGCATGACTTTTACACACTTTCCCCTCTTTTTCAAGGACTCTCCCCACTAGTTCATGCCCAGCTTGGAGGCACCTTTTTGGGCATGACTTTTACGCACTTTCCCCTCTTTTTCAAGGACTCTCCCCACTAGTTCATGCCCAGCTTGGAGGCACCTTTTTGGGCATGACTTTTACGCACTTTCCCCTCTTTTTCAAGGACTCTCCCCACTAGTTCATGCCCAGCTTGGAGGCACCTTTTTGGGCATGACTTTTACGCATTTCCCCCTCTTTTTCAAGGACTCTCCCCACTAGTTCCTGCCCAGCTTGGAGGCACCTTTTTGGGCATGACTTTTACCCACTTTCCCCTCTTTTTCAAGGACTCTCCTGTCATTTTCAAGCCCAGCTTGGAGGCACCTTTCTGGGCATGACTTTTACGCTCTTTCCCCTATTTTTCAAGGACTCTCCCCACTAGTTCATGCCCAGCTTGGAGGCACCTTTTTGGGCATGACTTTTACGCATTTCCCCCTATTTTTCAAGGACTCTCCTGTCATTTTCAAGCCCAGCTTGGAGGGACCTTTCTGGGCATGACTTTTACACACTTTCCCCTCTTTTTCAAGGACTCTCCCCACTAGTTCATGCCCAGCTTGGAGGCACCTTTTTGGGCATGACTTTTACGCACTTTCCCCTCTTTTTCAAGGACTCTCCCCACTAGTTCATGCCCAGCTTGGAGGCACCTTTTTGGGCATGACTTTTACCCACTTTCCCCTCTTTTTCAAGGACTCTCCTGTCATTTTCAAGCCCAGCTTGGAGGCACCTTTCTGGGCATGACTTTTACGCTCTTTCCCCTATTTTTCAAGGACTCTCCCCACTAGTTCATGCCCAGCTTGGAGGCACCTTTTTGGGCATGACTTTTACGCATTTCCCCCTATTTTTCAAGGACTCTCCTGTCATTTTCAAGCCCAGCTTGGAGGGACCTTTCTGGGCATGACTTTTACACACTTTCCCCTCTTTTTCAAGGACTCTCCCCACTAGTTCAGGCCCAGCTTGGAGGCACCTTTTTGGGCATGACTTTTACGCACTTTCCCCTCTTTTTCAAGGACTCTCCCCACTAGTTCATGCCCAGCTTGGAGGCACCTTTTTGGGCATGACTTTTACACACTTTCCCCTCTTTTTCAAGGACTACTCTCCCCACTAGTTCATGCCCAGCTTGGAGGCACCTTTTTGGGCATGACTTTTACGCACTTTCCCTTCTTTTTCAAGGACTCTCCCCACTAGTTCATGCCCAGCTTGGAGGCACCTTTTTGGGCATGACTTGACTTTTACGCACTTTCCCCTCTTTTTCAAGGACTCTCCCCACTAGTTCATGCCCAGCTTGGAGGCACCTTTTTGGGCATGACTTTTACACACTTTCCCCTCTTTTTCAAGGACTCTCCCCACTAGTTCATGCCCAGCTTGGAGGCACCTTTTTGGGCATGACTTTTACGCACTTTCCCCTCTTTTTCAAGGACTCTCCCCACTAGTTCATGCCCAGCTTGGAGGCACCTTTTTGGGCATGACTTTTACGCACTTTCCCCTCTTTTTCAAGGACTCTCCCCACTAGTTCATGCCCAGCTTGGAGGCACCTTTCTGGGCATGACTTTTACGCATTTCCCCCTCTTTTTCAAGGACTCTCCCCACTAGTTCATGCCCAGCTTGGAGGCACCTTTTTGGGCATGACTTGACTTTTACGCACTTTCCCCTCTTTTTCAAGGACTCTCCCCACTAGTTCATGCCCAGCTTGGAGGCACCTTTTTGGGCATGACTTTTACGCACTTTCCCCTCTTTTTCAAGGACTCTCCCCACTAGTTCAAGCCCAGCTTGGAGGCACCTTTTTGGGCATGACTTTTACGCATTTCCCCCTCTTTTTCAAGGACTCTCCCCACTAGTTCCTGCCCAGCTTGGAGGCACCTTTTTGGGCATGACTTTTACCCACTTTCCCCTCTTTTTCAAGGACTCTCCTGTCATTTTCAAGCCCAGCTTGGAGGCACCTTTCTGGGCATGACTTTTACGCTCTTTCCCCTATTTTTCAAGGACTCTCCCCACTAGTTCATGCCCAGCTTGGAGGCACCTTTTTGGGCATGACTTTTACGCACTTTCCCCTCTTTTTCAAGGACTCTCCCCACTAGTTCATGCCCAGCTTGGAGGCACCTTTTTGGGCATGACTTTTACGCATTTCCCCCTATTTTTCAAGGACTCTCCTGTCATTTTCAAGCCCAGCTTGGAGGGACCTTTCTGGGCATGACTTTTACGCATTTCCCCCTCTTTTTCAAGGACTCTCCCCACTAGTTCAAGCCCAGCTTGGAGGCACCTTTCTGGGCATGACTTTTACACACTTTCCCCTCTTTTTCAAGGACTCTCCCCACTAGTTCATGCCCAGCTTGGAGGCACCTTTTTGGGCATGACTTTTACGCACTTTCCCCTCTTTTTCAAGGACTCTCCCCACTAGTTCATGCCCAGCTTGGAGGCACCTTTTTGGGCATGACTTTTACACACTTTCCCCTCTTTTTCAAGGACTCTCCCCACTAGTTCATGCCCAGCTTGGAGGCACCTTTCTGGGCATGACTTTTACACACTTTCCCCTCTTTTTCAAGGACTCTCCCCACTAGTTCATGCCCAGCTTGGAGGCACCTTTTTGGGCATGACTTTTACGCACTTTCCCCTCTTTTTCAAGGACTCTCCCCACTAGTTCATGCCCAGCTTGGAGGCACCTTTCTGGGCATGACTTTTACACACTTTCCCCTCTTTTTCAAGGACTCTCCCCACTAGTTCATGCCCAGCTTGGAGGCACCTTTTTGGGCATGACTTTTACGCACTTTCCCCTCTTTTTCAAGGACTCTCCCCACTAGTTCATGCCCAGCTTGGAGGCACCTTTCTGGGCATGACTTTTACACACTTTCCCCTCTTTTTCAAGGACTCTCCCCACTAGTTCATGCCCAGCTTGGAGGCACCTTTTTGGGCATGACTTTTACGCACTTTCCCCTCTTTTTCAAGGACTCTCCCCACTAGTTCAAGCCCAGCTTGGAGGCACCTTTTTGGGCATGACTTTTACGCATTTCCCCCTCTTTTTCAAGGACTCTCCCCACTAGTTCCTGCCCAGCTTGGAGGCACCTTTTTGGGCATGACTTTTACCCACTTTCCCCTCTTTTTCAAGGACTCTCCTGTCATTTTCAAGCCCAGCTTGGAGGCACCTTTCTGGGCATGACTTTTACGCTCTTTCCCCTATTTTTCAAGGACTCTCCCCACTAGTTCATGCCCAGCTTGGAGGCACCTTTTTGGGCATGACTTTTACGCACTTTCCCCTCTTTTTCAAGGACTCTCCCCACTAGTTCAAGCCCAGCTTGGAGGCACCTTTTTGGGCATGACTTTTACGCATTTCCCCCTCTTTTTCAAGGACTCTCCCCACTAGTTCCTGCCCAGCTTGGAGGCACCTTTTTGGGCATGACTTTTACCCACTTTCCCCTCTTTTTCAAGGACTCTCCTGTCATTTTCAAGCCCAGCTTGGAGGCACCTTTCTGGGCATGACTTTTACGCTCTTTCCCCTCTTTTTCAAGGACTCTCCCCACTAGTTCATGCCCAGCTTGGAGGCACCTTTTTGGGCATGACTTTTACGCATTTCCCCCTATTTTTCAAGGACTCTCCTGTCATTTTCAAGCCCAGATTGGAGGGACCTTTCTGGGCATGACTTTTACACACTTTCCCCTCTTTTTCAAGGACTCTCCCCACTAGTTCATGCCCAGCTTGGAGGCACCTTTTTGGGCATGACTTTTACGCACTTTCCCCTCTTTTTCAAGGACTCTCCCCACTAGTTCAAGCCCAGCTTGGAGGCACCTTTTTGGGCATGACTTTTACGCATTTCCCCCTCTTTTTCAAGGACTCTCCCCACTAGTTCCTGCCCAGCTTGGAGGCACCTTTTTGGGCATGACTTTTACCCACTTTCCCCTCTTTTTCAAGGACTCTCCTGTCATTTTCAAGCCCAGCTTGGAGGCACCTTTCTGGGCATGACTTTTACGCTCTTTCCCCTATTTTTCAAGGACTCTCCCCACTAGTTCATGCCCAGCTTGGAGGCACCTTTTTGGGCATGACTTTTACGCACTTTCCCCTCTTTTTCAAGGACTCTCCCCACTAGTTCAAGCCCAGCTTGGAGGCACCTTTTTGGGCATGACTTTTACGCATTTCCCCCTCTTTTTCAAGGACTCTCCCCACTAGTTCCTGCCCAGCTTGGAGGCACCTTTTTGGGCATGACTTTTACCCACTTTCCCCTCTTTTTCAAGGACTCTCCTGTCATTTTCAAGCCCAGCTTGGAGGCACCTTTCTGGGCATGACTTTTACGCTCTTTCCCCTCTTTTTCAAGGACTCTCCCCACTAGTTCATGCCCAGCTTGGAGGCACCTTTTTGGGCATGACTTTTACGCATTTCCCCCTATTTTTCAAGGACTCTCCTGTCATTTTCAAGCCCAGATTGGAGGGACCTTTCTGGGCATGACTTTTACGCATTTCCCCCTCTTTTTCAAGGACTCTCCCCACTAGTTCCTGCCCAGCTTGGAGGCACCTTTTTGGGCATGACTTTTACCCACTTTCCCCTCTTTTTCAAGGACTCTCCTGTCATTTTCAAGCCCAGCTTGGAGGCACCTTTCTGGGCATGACTTTTACGCTCTTTCCCCTATTTTTCAAGGACTCTCCCCACTAGTTCATGCCCAGCTTGGAGGCACCTTTTTGGGCATGACTTTTACGCACTTTCCCCTCTTTTTCAAGGACTCTCCCCACTAGTTCAAGCCCAGCTTGGAGGCACCTTTTTGGGCATGACTTTTACGCATTTCCCCCTCTTTTTCAAGGACTCTCCCCACTAGTTCCTGCCCAGCTTGGAGGCACCTTTTTGGGCATGACTTTTACCCACTTTCCCCTCTTTTTCAAGGACTCTCCTGTCATTTTCAAGCCCAGCTTGGAGGCACCTTTCTGGGCATGACTTTTACGCTCTTTCCCCTCTTTTTCAAGGACTCTCCCCACTAGTTCATGCCCAGCTTGGAGGCACCTTTTTGGGCATGACTTTTACCCACTTTCCCCTCTTTTTCAAGGACTCTCCTGTCATTTTCAAGCCCAGCTTGGAGGCACCTTTCTGGGCATGACTTTTACGCTCTTTCCCCTCTTTTTCAAGGACTCTCCCCACTAGTTCATGCCCAGCTTGGAGGCACCTTTTTGGGCATGACTTTTACGCATTTCCCCCTATTTTTCAAGGACTCTCCTGTCATTTTCAAGCCCAGATTGGAGGGACCTTTCTGGGCATGACTTTTACGCATTTCCCCCTCTTTTTCAAGGACTCTCCCCACTAGTTCCTGCCCAGCTTGGAGGCACCTTTTTGGGCATGACTTTTACCCACTTTCCCCTCTTTTTCAAGGACTCTCCTGTCATTTTCAAGCCCAGCTTGGAGGCACCTTTCTGGGCATGACTTTTACGCTCTTTCCCCTATTTTTCAAGGACTCTCCCCACTAGTTCATGCCCAGCTTGGAGGCACCTTTTTGGGCATGACTTTTACGCACTTTCCCCTCTTTTTCAAGGACTCTCCCCACTAGTTCAAGCCCAGCTTGGAGGCACCTTTTTGGGCATGACTTTTACGCATTTCCCCCTCTTTTTCAAGGACTCTCCCCACTAGTTCCTGCCCAGCTTGGAGGCACCTTTTTGGGCATGACTTTTACCCACTTTCCCCTCTTTTTCAAGGACTCTCCTGTCATTTTCAAGCCCAGCTTGGAGGCACCTTTCTGGGCATGACTTTTACGCATTTCCCCCTCTTTTTCAAGGACTCTCCCCACTAGTTCAAGCCCAGCTTGGAGGCACCTTTCTGGGCATGACTTTTACACACTTTCCCCTCTTTTTCAAGGACTCTCCCCACTAGTTCATGCCCAGCTTGGAGGCACCTTTTTGGGCATGACTTTTACGCACTTTCCCCTCTTTTTCAAGGACTCTCCCCACTAGTTCATGCCCAGCTTGGAGGCACCTTTTTGGGCATGACTTTTACACACTTTCCCCTCTTTTTCAAGGACTCTCCCCACTAGTTCATGCCCAGCTTGGAGGCACCTTTCTGGGCATGACTTTTACGCATTTCCCCCTCTTTTTCAAGGACTCTCCCCACTAGTTCATGCCCAGCTTGGAGGCACCTTTTTGGGCATGACTTGACTTTTACGCACTTTCCCCTCTTTTTCAAGGACTCTCCCCACTAGTTCATGCCCAGCTTGGAGGCACCTTTTTGGGCATGACTTTTACGCACTTTCCCCTCTTTTTCAAGGACTCTCCCCACTAGTTCATGCCCAGCTTGGAGGCACCTTTTTGGGCATGACTTTTACGCACTTTCCCATCTTTTTCAAGGACTCTCCCCACTAGTTCATGCCCAGCTTGGAGGCACCTTTTTGGGCATGACTTTTACACACTTTCCCCTCTTTTTCAAGGACTCTCCCCACTAGTTCATGCCCAGCTTGGAGGCACCTTTTTGGGCATGACTTTTACACACTTTCCCCTCTTTTTCAAGGACTCTCCCCACTAGTTCAAGCCCAGCTTGGAGGCACCTTTTTGGGCATGACTTTTACGCATTTCCCCCTCTTTTTCAAGGACTCTCCCCACTAGTTCAAGCCCAGCTTGGAGGCACCTTTCTGGGCATGACTTTTACGCATTTCCCCCTCTTTTTCAAGGACTCTCCCCACTAGTTCATGCCCAGCTTGGAGGCACCTTTTTGGGCATGACTTGACTTTTACGCACTTTCCCCTCTTTTTCAAGGACTCTCCCCACTAGTTCATGCCCAGCTTGGAGGCACCTTTTTGGGCATGACTTTTACGCACTTTCCCCTCTTTTTCAAGGACTCTCCCCACTAGTTCATGCCCAGCTTGGAGGCACCTTTTTGGGCATGACTTTTACGCACTTTCCCCTCTTTTTCAAGGACTCTCCCCACTAGTTCATGCCCAGCTTGGAGGCACCTTTCTGGGCATGACTTTTACGCATTTCCCCCTCTTTTTCAAGGACTCTCCCCACTAGTTCATGCCCAGCTTGGAGGCACCTTTTTGGGCATGACTTTTACACACTTTCCCCTCTTTTTCAAGGACTCTCCCCACTAGTTCATGCCCAGCTTGGAGGCACCTTTTTGGGCATGACTTTTACACACTTTCCCCTCTTTTTCAAGGACTCTCCCCACTAGTTCAAGCCCAGCTTGGAGGCACCTTTTTGGGCATGACTTTTACGCATTTCCCCCTCTTTTTCAAGGACTCTCCCCACTAGTTCAAGCCCAGCTTGGAGGCACCTTTCTGGGCATGACTTTTACGCATTTCCCCCTCTTTTTCAAGGACTCTCCCCACTAGTTCATGCCCAGCTTGGAGGCACCTTTTTGGGCATGACTTGACTTTTACGCACTTTCCCCTCTTTTTCAAGGACTCTCCCCACTAGTTCATGCCCAGCTTGGAGGCACCTTTTTGGGCATGACTTTTACACACTTTCCCCTCTTTTTCAAGGACTCTCCCCACTAGTTCATGCCCAGCTTGGAGGCACCTTTCTGGGCATGACTTTTACACACTTTCCCCTCTTTTTCAAGGACTCTCCCCACTAGTTCATGCCCAGCTTGGAGGCACCTTTCTGGGCATGACTTTTACGCATTTCCCCCTCTTTTTCAAGGACTCTCCCCACTAGTTCATGCCCAGCTTGGAGGCACCTTTTTGGGCATGACTTTTACCCACTTTCCCCTCTTTTTCAAGGACTCTCCCCACTAGTTCATGCCCAGCTTGGAGGCACCTTTTTGGGCATGACTTTTACCCACTTTCCCCTCTTTTTCAAGGACTCTCCCCACTAGTTCAAGCCCAGCTTGGAGGCACCTTTTTGGGCATGACTTTTATCCACTTTCCCCTCTTTTTCAAGGACTCTCCCCACTAGTTCAAGCCCAGCTTGGAGGCACCTTTCTGGGCATGACTTTTACGCATTTCCCCCTCTTTTTCAAGGACTCTCCTGTCATTTTCAAGCCCAGCTTGGAGGCACCTTTCTGGGCATGACTTTTACCCATTCCCCCCTCTTTTTCAAGGACTCTCCCCACTAGTTCAAGCCCAGCTTGGAGGCACCTTTCTGGGCATGACTTTTACGCATTTCCCCCTCTTTTTCAAGGACTCTCCCCACTAGTTCATGCCCAGCTTGGAGGCACCTTTTTGGGCATGACTTTTACGCACTTTCCCCTCTTTTTCAAGGACTCTCCCCACTAGTTCAAGCCCAGCTTGGAGGCACCGGCATGACTTTTACCCACTTTCCCCTCTTTTTCAAGGAGACTCCTGTCATTTTCAAGCCCAGCTTGGAGGCACCTTTTTGGGCATGACTTTTACACACTTTCCCCTCTTTTTCAAGGACTCTCCCCACTAGTTCCTGCCCAGCTTGGAGGCACCTTTTTGGGCATGACTTTTACCCACTTTCCCCTCTTTTTCAAGGACTCTCCTGTCATTTTCAAGCCCAGCTTGGAGGCACCTTTCTGGGCATGACTTTTACGCTCTTTCCCCTATTTTTCAAGGACTCTCCCCACTAGTTCATGCCCAGCTTGGAGGCACCTTTTTGGGCATGACTTTTACACACTTTCCCCTCTTTTTCAAGGACTCTCCCCACTAGTTCATGCCCAGCTTGGAGGCACCTTTTTGGGCATGACTTTTACGCACTTTCCCCTCTTTTTCAAGGACTCTCCCCACTAGTTCATGCCCAGCTTGGAGGCACCTTTTTGGGCATGACTTTTACGCACTTTCCCCTCTTTTTCAAGGACTCTCCCCACTAGTTCATGCCCAGCTTGGAGGCACCTTTCTGGGCATGACTTTTACGCATTTCCCCCTCTTTTTCAAGGACTCTCCCCACTAGTTCATGCCCAGCTTGGAGGCACCTTTTTGGGCATGACTTGACTTTTACGCACTTTCCCCTCTTTTTCAAGGACTCTCCCCACTAGTTCATGCCCAGCTTGGAAGCACCTTTTTGGGCATGACTTTTACACACTTTCCCCTCTTTTTCAAGGACTCTCCCCACTAGTTCATGCCCAGCTTGGAGGCACCTTTTTGGGCATGACTTTTACGCACTTTCCCCTCTTTTTCAAGGACTCTCCCCACTAGTTCAAGCCCAGCTTGGAGGCACCTTTTTGGGCATGACTTTTACGCATTTCCCCCTCTTTTTCAAGGACTCTCCCCACTAGTTCCTGCCCAGCTTGGAGGCACCTTTTTGGGCATGACTTTTACCCACTTTCCCCTTTTTTTCAAGGACTCTCCTGTCATTTTCAAGCCCAGCTTGGAGGCACCTTTCTGGGCATGACTTTTACGCTCTTTCCCCTATTTTTCAAGGACTCTCCCCACTAGTTCATGCCCAGCTTGGAGGCACCTTTTTGGGCATGACTTTTACGCACTTTCCCCTCTTTTTCAAGGACTCTCCCCACTAGTTCATGCCCAGCTTGGAGGCACCTTTTTGGGCATGACTTTTACGCATTTCCCCCTATTTTTCAAGGACTCTCCTGTCATTTTCAAGCCCAGCTTGGAGGGACCTTTCTGGGCATGACTTTTACGCATTTCCCCCTCTTTTTCAAGGACTCTCCCCACTAGTTCAAGCCCAGCTTGGAGGCACCTTTCTGGGCATGACTTTTACACACTTTCCCCTCTTTTTCAAGGACTCTCCCCACTAGTTCATGCCCAGCTTGGAGGCACCTTTTTGGGCATGACTTTTACACACTTTCCCCTCTTTTTCAAGGACTCTCCCCACTAGTTCATGCCCAGCTTGGAGGCACCTTTTTGGGCATGACTTTTACGCACTTTCCCCTCTTTTTCAAGGACTCTCCCCACTAGTTCAAGCCCAGCTTGGAGGCACCTTTTTGGGCATGACTTTTACGCATTTCCCCCTCTTTTTCAAGGACTCTCCCCACTAGTTCCTGCCCAGCTTGGAGGCACCTTTTTGGGCATGACTTTTACCCACTTTCCCCTCTTTTTCAAGGACTCTCCTGTCATTTTCAAGCCCAGCTTGGAGGCACCTTTCTGGGCATGACTTTTACGCTCTTTCCCCTATTTTTCAAGGACTCTCCCCACTAGTTCATGCCCAGCTTGGAGGCACCTTTTTGGGCATGACTTTTACGCACTTTCCCCTCTTTTTCAAGGACTCTCCCCACTAGTTCAAGCCCAGCTTGGAGGCACCTTTTTGGGCATGACTTTTACGCATTTCCCCCTCTTTTTCAAGGACTCTCCCCACTAGTTCCTGCCCAGCTTGGAGGCACCTTTTTGGGCATGACTTTTACCCACTTTCCCCTCTTTTTCAAGGACTCTCCTGTCATTTTCAAGCCCAGCTTGGAGGCACCTTTCTGGGCATGACTTTTACGCTCTTTCCCCTCTTTTTCAAGGACTCTCCCCACTAGTTCATGCCCAGCTTGGAGGCACCTTTTTGGGCATGACTTTTACGCATTTCCCCCTATTTTTCAAGGACTCTCCTGTCATTTTCAAGCCCAGATTGGAGGGACCTTTCTGGGCATGACTTTTACGCATTTCCCCCTCTTTTTCAAGGACTCTCCCCACTAGTTCAAGCCCAGCTTGGAGGCACCTTTCTGGGCATGACTTTTACACACTTTCCCCTCTTTTTCAAGGACTCTCCCCACTAGTTCATGCCCAGCTTGGAGGCACCTTTTTGGGCATGACTTTTACGCACTTTCCCCTCTTTTTCAAGGACTCTCCCCACTAGTTCATGCCCAGCTTGGAGGCACCTTTTTGGGCATGACTTTTACACACTTTCCCCTCTTTTTCAAGGACTCTCCCCACTAGTTCATGCCCAGCTTGGAGGCACCTTTCTGGGCATGACTTTTACGCATTTCCCCCTCTTTTTCAAGGACTCTCCCCACTAGTTCATGCCCAGCTTGGAGGCACCTTTTTGGGCATGACTTGACTTTTACGCACTTTCCCCTCTTTTTCAAGGACTCTCCCCACTAGTTCATGCCCAGCTTGGAAGCACCTTTTTGGGCATGACTTTTACACACTTTCCCCTCTTTTTCAAGGACTCTCCCCACTAGTTCATGCCCAGCTTGGAGGCACCTTTTTGGGCATGACTTTTACGCACTTTCCCCTCTTTTTCAAGGACTCTCCCCACTAGTTCAAGCCCAGCTTGGAGGCACCTTTTTGGGCATGACTTTTACGCATTTCCCCCTCTTTTTCAAGGACTCTCCCCACTAGTTCCTGCCCAGCTTGGAGGCACCTTTTTGGGCATGACTTTTACCCACTTTCCCCTTTTTTTCAAGGACTCTCCTGTCATTTTCAAGCCCAGCTTGGAGGCACCTTTCTGGGCATGACTTTTACGCTCTTTCCCCTATTTTTCAAGGACTCTCCCCACTAGTTCATGCCCAGCTTGGAGGCACCTTTTTGGGCATGACTTTTACGCACTTTCCCCTCTTTTTCAAGGACTCTCCCCACTAGTTCATGCCCAGCTTGGAGGCACCTTTTTGGGCATGACTTTTACGCATTTCCCCCTATTTTTCAAGGACTCTCCTGTCATTTTCAAGCCCAGCTTGGAGGGACCTTTCTGGGCATGACTTTTACGCATTTCCCCCTCTTTTTCAAGGACTCTCCCCACTAGTTCAAGCCCAGCTTGGAGGCACCTTTCTGGGCATGACTTTTACACACTTTCCCCTCTTTTTCAAGGACTCTCCCCACTAGTTCATGCCCAGCTTGGAGGCACCTTTTTGGGCATGACTTTTACGCACTTTCCCCTCTTTTTCAAGGACTCTCCCCACTAGTTCATGCCCAGCTTGGAGGCACCTTTTTGGGCATGACTTTTACACACTTTCCCCTCTTTTTCAAGGACTCTCCCCACTAGTTCATGCCCAGCTTGGAGGCACCTTTCTGGGCATGACTTTTACACACTTTCCCCTCTTTTTCAAGGACTCTCCCCACTAGTTCATGCCCAGCTTGGAGGCACCTTTTTGGGCATGACTTTTACGCACTTTCCCCTCTTTTTCAAGGACTCTCCCCACTAGTTCATGCCCAGCTTGGAGGCACCTTTCTGGGCATGACTTTTACACACTTTCCCCTCTTTTTCAAGGACTCTCCCCACTAGTTCATGCCCAGCTTGGAGGCACCTTTTTGGGCATGACTTTTACGCACTTTCCCCTCTTTTTCAAGGACTCTCCCCACTAGTTCATGCCCAGCTTGGAGGCACCTTTCTGGGCATGACTTTTACACACTTTCCCCTCTTTTTCAAGGACTCTCCCCACTAGTTCATGCCCAGCTTGGAGGCACCTTTTTGGGCATGACTTTTACGCACTTTCCCCTCTTTTTCAAGGACTCTCCCCACTAGTTCAAGCCCAGCTTGGAGGCACCTTTTTGGGCATGACTTTTACGCATTTCCCCCTCTTTTTCAAGGACTCTCCCCACTAGTTCCTGCCCAGCTTGGAGGCACCTTTTTGGGCATGACTTTTACCCACTTTCCCCTCTTTTTCAAGGACTCTCCTGTCATTTTCAAGCCCAGCTTGGAGGCACCTTTCTGGGCATGACTTTTACGCTCTTTCCCCTATTTTTCAAGGACTCTCCCCACTAGTTCATGCCCAGCTTGGAGGCACCTTTTTGGGCATGACTTTTACGCACTTTCCCCTCTTTTTCAAGGACTCTCCCCACTAGTTCAAGCCCAGCTTGGAGGCACCTTTTTGGGCATGACTTTTACGCATTTCCCCCTCTTTTTCAAGGACTCTCCCCACTAGTTCCTGCCCAGCTTGGAGGCACCTTTTTGGGCATGACTTTTACCCACTTTCCCCTCTTTTTCAAGGACTCTCCTGTCATTTTCAAGCCCAGCTTGGAGGCACCTTTCTGGGCATGACTTTTACGCTCTTTCCCCTCTTTTTCAAGGACTCTCCCCACTAGTTCATGCCCAGCTTGGAGGCACCTTTTTGGGCATGACTTTTACGCATTTCCCCCTATTTTTCAAGGACTCTCCTGTCATTTTCAAGCCCAGATTGGAGGGACCTTTCTGGGCATGACTTTTACGCATTTCCCCCTCTTTTTCAAGGACTCTCCCCACTAGTTCAAGCCCAGCTTGGAGGCACCTTTCTGGGCATGACTTTTACACACTTTCCCCTCTTTTTCAAGGACTCTCCCCACTAGTTCATGCCCAGCTTGGAGGCACCTTTTTGGGCATGACTTTTACGCACTTTCCCCTCTTTTTCAAGGACTCTCCCCACTAGTTCATGCCCAGCTTGGAGGCACCTTTTTGGGCATGACTTTTACACACTTTCCCCTCTTTTTCAAGGACTCTCCCCACTAGTTCATGCCCAGCTTGGAGGCACCTTTCTGGGCATGACTTTTACGCATTTCCCCCTCTTTTTCAAGGACTCTCCCCACTAGTTCATGCCCAGCTTGGAGGCACCTTTTTGGGCATGACTTGACTTTTACGCACTTTCCCCTCTTTTTCAAGGACTCTCCCCACTAGTTCATGCCCAGCTTGGAGGCACCTTTTTGGGCATGACTTTTACGCACTTTCCCCTCTTTTTCAAGGACTCTCCCCACTAGTTCATGCCCAGCTTGGAGGCACCTTTTTGGGCATGACTTTTACGCACTTTCCCATCTTTTTCAAGGACTCTCCCCACTAGTTCATGCCCAGCTTGGAGGCACCTTTTTGGGCATGACTTTTACACACTTTCCCCTCTTTTTCAAGGACTCTCCCCACTAGTTCATGCCCAGCTTGGAGGCACCTTTTTGGGCATGACTTTTACACACTTTCCCCTCTTTTTCAAGGACTCTCCCCACTAGTTCAAGCCCAGCTTGGAGGCACCTTTTTGGGCATGACTTTTACGCATTTCCCCCTCTTTTTCAAGGACTCTCCCCACTAGTTCAAGCCCAGCTTGGAGGCACCTTTCTGGGCATGACTTTTACGCATTTCCCCCTCTTTTTCAAGGACTCTCCCCACTAGTTCATGCCCAGCTTGGAGGCACCTTTTTGGGCATGACTTGACTTTTACGCACTTTCCCCTCTTTTTCAAGGACTCTCCCCACTAGTTCATGCCCAGCTTGGAGGCACCTTTCTGGGCATGACTTTTACGCATTTCCCCCTCTTTTTCAAGGACTCTCCCCACTAGTTCATGCCCAGCTTGGAGGCACCTTTTTGGGCATGACTTGACTTTTACGCACTTTCCCCTCTTTTTCAAGGACTCTCCCCACTAGTTCATGCCCAGCTTGGAGGCACCTTTTTGGGCATGACTTTTACGCACTTTCCCCTCTTTTTCAAGGACTCTCCCCACTAGTTCAAGCCCAGCTTGGAGGCACCTTTTTGGGCATGAATTTTACGCATTTCCCCCTCTTTTTCAAGGACTCTCCCCACTAGTTCCTGCCCAGCTTGGAGGCACCTTTTTGGGCATGACTTTTACCCACTTTCCCCTTTTTTTCAAGGACTCTCCTGTCATTTTCAAGCCCAGCTTGGAGGCACCTTTCTGGGCATGACTTTTACGCTCTTTCCCCTATTTTTCAAGGACTCTCCCCACTAGTTCATGCCCAGCTTGGAGGCACCTTTTTGGGCATGACTTTTACACACTTTCCCCTCTTTTTCAAGGACTCTCCCCACTAGTTCATGCCCAGCTTGGAGGCACCTTTCTGGGCATGACTTTTACACACTTTCCCCTCTTTTTCAAGGACTCTCCCCACTAGTTCATGCCCAGCTTGGAGGCACCTTTTTGGGCATGACTTTTACGCACTTTCCCCTCTTTTTCAAGGACTCTCCCCACTAGTTCAAGCCCAGCTTGGAGGCACCTTTCTGGGCATGACTTTTACGCATTTCCCCCTCTTTTTCAAGGACTCTCCTGTCATTTTCAAGCCCAGCTTGGAGGCACCTTTCTGGGCATGACTTTTACCCATTCCCCCCTCTTTTTCAAGGACTCTCCCCACTAGTTCAAGCCCAGCTTGGAGGCACCTTTCTGGGCATGACTTTTACGCATTTCCCCCTCTTTTTCAAGGACTCTCCCCACTAGTTCATGCCCAGCTTGGAGGCACCTTTTTGGGCATGACTTTTACGCACTTTCCCCTCTTTTTCAAGGACTCTCCCCACTAGTTCAAGCCCAGCTTGGAGGCACCGGCATGACTTTTACCCACTTTCCCCTCTTTTTCAAGGAGACTCCTGTCATTTTCAAGCCCAGCTTGGAGGCACCTTTTTGGGCATGACTTTTACACACTTTCCCCTCTTTTTCAAGGACTCTCCCCACTAGTTCAAGCCCAGCTTGGAGGCACCTTTTTGGGCATGACTTTTACGCATTTCCCCCTCTTTTTCAAGGACTCTCCCCACTAGTTCCTGCCCAGCTTGGAGGCACCTTTTTGGGCATGACTTTTACCCACTTTCCCCTCTTTTTCAAGGACTCTCCTGTCATTTTCAAGCCCAGCTTGGAGGCACCTTTCTGGGCATGACTTTTACGCTCTTTCCCCTATTTTTCAAGGACTCTCCCCACTAGTTCATGCCCAGCTTGGAGGCACCTTTTTGGGCATGACTTTTACGCATTTCCCCCTATTTTTCAAGGACTCTCCTGTCATTTTCAAGCCCAGCTTGGAGGGACCTTTCTGGGCATGACTTTTACACACTTTCCCCTCTTTTTCAAGGACTCTCCCCACTAGTTCATGCCCAGCTTGGAGGCACCTTTTTGGGCATGACTTTTACGCACTTTCCCCTCTTTTTCAAGGACTCTCCCCACTAGTTCATGCCCAGCTTGGAGGCACCTTTTTGGGCATGACTTTTACACACTTTCCCCTCTTTTTCAAGGACTCTCCCCACTAGTTCATGCCCAGCTTGGAGGCACCTTTTTGGGCATGACTTTTACGCACTTTCCCCTCTTTTTCAAGGACTCTCCCCACTAGTTCATGCCCAGCTTGGAGGCACCTTTTTGGGCATGACTTTTACACACTTTCCCCTCTTTTTCAAGGACTCTCCCCACTAGTTCATGCCCAGCTTGGAGGCACCTTTCTGGGCATGACTTTTACGCATTTCCCCCTCTTTTTCAAGGACTCTCCCCACTAGTTCATGCCCAGCTTGGAGGCACCTTTTTGGGCATGACTTGACTTTTACGCACTTTCCCCTCTTTTTCAAGGACTCTCCCCACTAGTTCATGCCCAGCTTGGAGGCACCTTTTTGGGCATGACTTTTACGCACTTTCCCCTCTTTTTCAAGGACTCTCCCCACTAGTTCATGCCCAGCTTGGAGGCACCTTTTTGGGCATGACTTTTACGCACTTTCCCATCTTTTTCAAGGACTCTCCCCACTAGTTCATGCCCAGCTTGGAGGCACCTTTTTGGGCATGACTTTTACACACTTTCCCCTCTTTTTCAAGGACTCTCCCCACTAGTTCATGCCCAGCTTGGAGGCACCTTTTTGGGCATGACTTTTACGCACTTTCCCCTCTTTTTCAAGGACTCTCCCCACTAGTTCATGCCCAGCTTGGAGGCACCTTTTTGGGCATGACTTTTACGCACTTTCCCATCTTTTTCAAGGACTCTCCCCACTAGTTCATGCCCAGCTTGGAGGCACCTTTTTGGGCATGACTTTTACACACTTTCCCCTCTTTTTCGAGGACTCTCCCCACTAGTTCATGCCCAGCTTGGAGGCACCTTTTTGGGCATGACTTTTACACACTTTCCCCTCTTTTTCAAGGACTCTCCCCACTAGTTCAAGCCCAGCTTGGAGGCACCTTTTTGGGCATGACTTTTACGCATTTCCCCCTCTTTTTCAAGGACTCTCCCCACTAGTTCAAGCCCAGCTTGGAGGCACCTTTCTGGGCATGACTTTTACGCATTTCCCCCTCTTTTTCAAGGACTCTCCCCACTAGTTCATGCCCAGCTTGGAGGCACCTTTTTGGGCATGACTTGACTTTTACGCACTTTCCCCTCTTTTTCAAGGACTCTCCCCACTAGTTCATGCCCAGCTTGGAGGCACCTTTTTGGGCATGACTTTTACGCACTTTCCCCTCTTTTTCAAGGACTCTCCCCACTAGTTCAAGCCCAGCTTGGAGGCACCTTTTTGGGCATGAATTTTACGCATTTCCCCCTCTTTTTCAAGGACTCTCCCCACTAGTTCCTGCCCAGCTTGGAGGCACCTTTTTGGGCATGACTTTTACCCACTTTCCCCTTTTTTTCAAGGACTCTCCTGTCATTTTCAAGCCCAGCTTGGAGGCACCTTTCTGGGCATGACTTTTACGCTCTTTCCCCTATTTTTCAAGGACTCTCCCCACTAGTTCATGCCCAGCTTGGAGGCACCTTTTTGGGCATGACTTTTACACACTTTCCCCTCTTTTTCAAGGACTCTCCCCACTAGTTCATGCCCAGCTTGGAGGCACCTTTCTGGGCATGACTTTTACACACTTTCCCCTCTTTTTCAAGGACTCTCCCCACTAGTTCATGCCCAGCTTGGAGGCACCTTTTTGGGCATGACTTTTACGCACTTTCCCCTCTTTTTCAAGGACTCTCCCCACTAGTTCAAGCCCAGCTTGGAGGCACCTTTTTGGGCATGACTTTTATCCACTTTCCCCTCTTTTTCAAGGACTCTCCCCACTAGTTCAAGCCCAGCTTGGAGGCACCTTTCTGGGCATGACTTTTACGCATTTCCCCCTCTTTTTCAAGGACTCTCCTGTCATTTTCAAGCCCAGCTTGGAGGCACCTTTCTGGGCATGACTTTTACCCATTCCCCCCTCTTTTTCAAGGACTCTCCCCACTAGTTCAAGCCCAGCTTGGAGGCACCTTTCTGGGCATGACTTTTACGCATTTCCCCCTCTTTTTCAAGGACTCTCCCCACTAGTTCATGCCCAGCTTGGAGGCACCTTTTTGGGCATGACTTTTACGCACTTTCCCCTCTTTTTCAAGGACTCTCCCCACTAGTTCAAGCCCAGCTTGGAGGCACCGGCATGACTTTTACCCACTTTCCCCTCTTTTTCAAGGAGACTCCTGTCATTTTCAAGCCCAGCTTGGAGGCACCTTTTTGGGCATGACTTTTACACACTTTCCCCTCTTTTTCAAGGACTCTCCCCACTAGTTCAAGCCCAGCTTGGAGGCACCTTTTTGGGCATGACTTTTACGCATTTCCCCCTCTTTTTCAAGGACTCTCCCCACTAGTTCCTGCCCAGCTTGGAGGCACCTTTTTGGGCATGACTTTTACCCACTTTCCCCTCTTTTTCAAGGACTCTCCTGTCATTTTCAAGCCCAGCTTGGAGGCACCTTTCTGGGCATGACTTTTACGCTCTTTCCCCTATTTTTCAAGGACTCTCCCCACTAGTTCATGCCCAGCTTGGAGGCACCTTTTTGGGCATGACTTTTACGCATTTCCCCCTATTTTTCAAGGACTCTCCTGTCATTTTCAAGCCCAGCTTGGAGGGACCTTTCTGGGCATGACTTTTACACACTTTCCCCTCTTTTTCAAGGACTCTCCCCACTAGTTCATGCCCAGCTTGGAGGCACCTTTTTGGGCATGACTTTTACGCACTTTCCCCTCTTTTTCAAGGACTCTCCCCACTAGTTCATGCCCAGCTTGGAGGCACCTTTTTGGGCATGACTTTTACACACTTTCCCCTCTTTTTCAAGGACTCTCCCCACTAGTTCATGCCCAGCTTGGAGGCACCTTTTTGGGCATGACTTTTACGCACTTTCCCTTCTTTTTCAAGGACTCTCCCCACTAGTTCATGCCCAGCTTGGAGGCACCTTTTTGGGCATGACTTGACTTTTACGCACTTTCCCCTCTTTTTCAAGGACTCTCCCCACTAGTTCATGCCCAGCTTGGAGGCACCTTTTTGGGCATGACTTGACTTTTACCCACTTTCCCCTCTTTTTCAAGGAGACTCCTGTCATTTTCAAGCCCAGCTTGGAGGCACCTTTTTGGGCATGACTTTTACACACTTTCCCCTCTTTTTCAAGGACTCTCCCCACTAGTTCAAGCCCAGCTTGGAGGCACCTTTTTGGGCATGACTTTTACGCATTTCCCCCTCTTTTTCAAGGACTCTCCCCACTAGTTCATGCCCAGCTTGGAGGCACCTTTTTGGGCATGACTTTTACCCACTTTCCCCTCTTTTTCAAGGACTCTCCTGTCATTTTCAAGCCCAGCTTGGAGGCACCTTTCTGGGCATGACTTTTACGCTCTTTCCCCTATTTTTCAAGGACTCTCCCCACTAGTTCATGCCCAGCTTGGAGGCACCTTTTTGGGCATGACTTTTACGCACTTTCCCCTCTTTTTCAAGGACTCTCCCCACTAGTTCATGCCCAGCTTGGAGGCACCTTTTTGGGCATGACTTTTACGCATTTCCCCCTCTTTTTCAAGGACTCTCCTGTCATTTTTTAAGCCCAGCTTGGAGGGACCTTTCTGGGCATGACTTTTACGCATTTCCCCCTCTTTTTCAAGGACTCTCCCCACTAGTTCAAGCCCAGCTTGGAGGCACCTTTCTGGGCATGACTTTTACACACTTTCCCCTCTTTTTCAAGGACTCTCCCCACTAGTTCATGCCCAGCTTGGAGGCACCTTTCTGGGCATGACTTTTACGCTCTTTCCCCTATTTTTCAAGGACTCTCCCCACTAGTTCATGCCCAGCTTGGAGGCACCTTTTTGGGCATGACTTTTACACACTTTCCCCTCTTTTTCAAGGACTCTCCCCACTAGTTCAAGCCCAGCTTGGAGGCACCTTTTTGGGCATGACTTTTACGCACTTTCCCATCTTTTTCAAGGACTCTCCCCACTAGTTCATGCCCAGCTTGGAGGCACCTTTTTGGGCATGACTTTTACGCATTTCCCCCTCTTTTTCAAGGAGTCTCCTGTCATTTTCAAGCCCAGCTTGGAGGCACCTTTCTGGGCATGACTTTTACGCACTTTCCCCTCTTTTTCAAGGACTCTCACCACTAGTTCATGCCCAGCTTGGAGGCACCTTTTTGGGCATGACTTTTACCCACTTTCCCCTCTTTTTCAAGGACTCTCCTGACTCTCCTGAGGTTGATGAACGTGTCCGAGTGTTGGAGTAATCGCTTACGGCCATACCACGCTGAGCATGCCTGATCTCGGAAGCTAAGCAGCGTCGGGCCTGATTAGTACTTGGATGGGAGACCGCCTTGGAATACCAGGTGCTGTAAGCATTTTGCTTTCCCCTACACCCGAATGCAGGCAGAGCGGTTGAGGTTGATGAACGTGTCCGAGTGTTGGAGTAATCGCTTACGGCCATACCACGCTGAGCACGCCCGCTCTCGTCTGATCACTGAAGTTAATCAGCGTCGGGCCTAGTTAGTACTTGGATGGGAGACCGCCTGAGAATACCAGGTGCTGTAAGCGTTTTGCTTTTCCCTTCACCCGCGTGCAGGCAGAGCGGTTGAGGTTGATGAACGTGTCCGAGTGTTGGAGTAATCGCTTACGGCCATACCACGCTGAACACGCCCACTTCTCTGTGTGCTGCGTAGCGTTTGTTGGTGGCTGCAGTGGAGGGAGGAAGGCTCCCTCGAGTTTTCGTTTTTTTCTTATTTTTTTTTTGAAAGTTTTAGTTTATTTTATATAGGTTAGTTTTTTTCTAAATTTATATTTTGGGTTTTGTAAGCAAACCCGACAGTTGATCTGTCTGGGGGAGCTTTTAATCCTCCGCAAAAATGGACAGTCTACATGGCAAACGACACGGACCGGCAACCGATAAACAAATGGATTTACACGTTAAGAGAGGATTTAAAGTTACAAAGATAACAGGAACGGATTTAACAACAACGAAAAAGAACTGTGGACTAAAGAAAGCTGATATACGGACTGACAAAAAGGTAACGAACAAAGGACTTGATACAGAAGATATGAGAAGGCAAGCCGATTCAAATATTTCTGACAAGGAAGGGAGAATGGTGGATTTAAATGAGCCGACGGATAACTTAAGCAAACGGGAATTAAAAGAAAGAGAACAAAACAACGATGATGGATTAAACATGTGTGAAAACTAGAATTGCGGTTCCGAGGAACTGCAAGAGTGGGTTTGATCAGTGGCACGGAACTCGGCCTCATCCAAGGATTCCAACGGTACCTCATTTATGAAAATCGGGCACACGGATCAAAAGTTGTCTGCATTAACGCAACATCCAATAAGCTAAAACGCATAAATAACATGGTTGCTATGCTGGTTGCTATGGTGGTCGCTAGGTTGACATTACAGGGGTGGTTTCTAGGTTGTTGCTAGGGTAATTAGTTAGTTGCTAGTAAGCCATCTTAAGCTGACTGCATAAAGTGATTATTTTAAGAGATACATTTTCAAACCAGAAATGTGTATAGGTCATGGTTAAAAACGTATCAGAATCTCAGAAATAATGGCCATCGCCTGCTGAGAGGCCTGAAGGGTCAGTTCTGAGGTTGTTGGCTGCTGGAACCGAAAAAAGGACTGCATTTTCTTAAAAGACAATGTGACTGAAGTGCGGGCAAAGTTTGCACAGAAATGTACGATTTTTCCCACCCTCATCGACCTCGTCATAAAACTTGTTTAAATGATCACACGACGCCTCCTTGCTGCTTTGTTGTCTACATCAGCATTTCTCAAACTTCTTTGACCTGAGGCCCAGTCAAGGCATACTTTGGGGTCATAGGGCCCACCTACATGAACCCACCCCCTCCTCCCAACCCCTATCAAATTGTAATGATATCACAATTATTATTTTTATACTATATTGCTATACATGCACTTTAAAACAGTCAATGTTTAAAGTGCTAAGATTGTTCACAAAAGTTTGTGAAAGCATGCACATCAGAGTACTGCTTTACTCAGGGGCAGAGCTACGTGGTGGCCAGGGGGGGCCACGGCCACCACTGGTCAAAGCTTGGCCACCCTGCTGGCCCCCCCAGCTCCGTTCAGTGAAAAGTAAAAAAAAAAGATTGCTGCCGTTTTCAACGGTAGCCTACTTTGAAAGGAAGTGTAGCCTACGGTTCTAATCAAATCGTGAGTAGGCCTAGTGCAGCAGCAGCAGGGGACAATTCAAGTCATCTGTTAAAAACACTTGACAGTAGACTACTACTTACTTAACCTCAGTGACAACAGGTGAGTTGATGATGACTTGGAACATTAATGTTAAAATGTGACACTAATCATAGCAAAGTGAGCTGCGTTGGGCTGTTCTTGTTAGGTAGGCTCTGACATTGACGTGTGAGGCTGATCAAAAATAAGCGGATGCCCGCGGTAACTCTGTTACAAAAATATTTTGATAATATTCGGGTGAAATGCAAGCATATTAGGCACATATCTCCGGATGGCTCCAATAAAAGTAGGCTAATAGTGTCTAGCCTAGGCTACTTTATAAAAACATAATTTGCTGACTGCGTGTGGTTCTTGCCATAGCTGGTCAGGCAGAGGCAGGCTGCTGCGTTGCCTGAGTTCTTTGTTACATTGCTCCGGTAATTGCAACGAGATGAAACCTTAACTGCGTGACAGAGCAGAAGTGGGGCTTTCCAACGAGACTAAACACTTGTCTGTGCGATCAAGTATGAAAATACAAAAAATCATGAAATTAAATCAAATTGCATCATATTTAGTTTACCTACGCACCCACACTCTCGTTTGAATTAGGCTACTCGCGAACCCGTGATCGCATAGATATGGCATATCAGAAGAAAGAGGAGGCACAGGGCTATCCATTGGTACCAAGTATATCAATCCTTCTGGGCTATAAAAACAGACAACGTGACTGCAAAATAACATCATGTACAAAAACCAACGCTTCACAGCCATTACTCTCGTTTGAATTAGGCCCTACTCACGAACCCGTGATCGGATAGATAGCCTATGCCACGCATGTCAGATGAAAGAGGAGACACAGAGCTATCATTTGATACCAAGTACATCCTTCTGGGTTATAAAACAGACGAAGGGACATCAAAATAATAACTTCATATAGCTCGACTTACTTACCCCACGTTTTTGTGTGTTGTTGTGGTGGCAAAGCATGTTCATAATCCAACGCTATAATGTGTTTCTCTATGGCATAGCATGTTCATAATCCGGTTTTGAGATCCTAGCAAATTCCTACATGGCATCCAATTCAAGACTCACATTGCATCCCAATTTATTCGACAAAGAAACACCTTTTTCCCTTCACTTTGTTCATGGCTCATTGTTCTTGTTTGTGTATGGCACTTACAATGACCAGGATAAATGCTTCTAACTAAAGGTAGTGAAAAAGCCCTTAAAACAGTCTAGGGTTCTAAGGGTTAATGTCTTGATTCAGAGCCATGTTACTTACAGCCAAGTACTTGGAGTGGATAACAGAAAGAAATATAGTTTTGCCATCAGTATAAGATTAAATATCTGCATACCATATTTGTAGTATTTATTATTGTTCTTTGAGTTAACATCATTTGAATATGACTGATTAAGTAAGGTGCATTATCATAATGTACTTTTTATAGCATTGGCCTATTTATGGAAAATGTGTTGGAGTGGACAACAAACTGTTCAGGTTGTCTGTGAATGGACCTGTGTATCAGTTGGCTTTACACAATTCATTGCCATTATTAAAACAGGGTATCCTAATCTTCAAAACTTTTTGAGTAGTTTTCATATTGTAGTTTTGATTCCCAAGTGCCACCCCAATAAAAAGTCTGGACCCAGCTGGCCCCCCCTATAAAATAATCCTGGCTACGCCCCTGGCTTTACTAATGTAAAATATAATTAGGCCTACACTAGTTTCTTTGTTTTTGCATTGTTGCATGATGCTTGCATGAGAAATACTTCTCAAAACAACAGCAATTATATGGGTGCCGTTGTTTTGGGATGTTTCCCTCATGCAAGCATCATACACTGATAGAGTATATATATGCTATTTAATTACATTTCATTTGAATGCCTGAATGTAAGAATTCAGGAAACACAATACCAGCTTTTAAAATTTCTGTTGTTTACTAGTTTATGTAAATCACATAACACATGAACTGTTCATACTACTGATAGCCCATTACTGTACACAATAATACTGTGCCCATACAGTAACATATATTAAACATCAGGCGTCTTGTTTACACATTTAAACCATATTTGCACTTCGAATTTCGCTTCCAAACTGTAATAACTACATCTACGAAGTCTAAAGAAGATAACCATGTAGTCTGTTCATAGATAAGATAAATTGACAGAACTACAGACTTCGTGAAAGTAGCCTATAGCCCTACATAAAAGGCTCCATTCACTTAATTGCAAAATCGCGATTGGTCTGTTTACACACTAAAATCATATTTACACTTCGAAATTCGCTTCCAAATTGTAGTAACTACATCTACGAAGTCTAAGGAAGATATCGTTGAACAGACTACAAGGTTAAGATACATTTTGACAGAACTACAGACCTCGTAAAAGTAGTACCTAAAATTAGTGTGATAAATGGCCATCACGTAGCCTAAAGCATATAGCACTAGCATATGACAACAGCAAATAGCTAACGTTTACGTTAGCCTAACTTACTTATCGTTGACGTTGACCCGACACGTTTATAAGTTAGACCATAGACTGATAAGGACGTCCATCAAAATTCCGTGTGTATCCTGTGTATCTTTCGTGCTGCTATCCTGTTGCCTTTTCCCTGTTGTTCTGGCAACAAGGTTTTTACGCGATATTTGCCACATCCCAGAGAGTTGTTGTTTGGTGGGTCAGGTGACGAGCCGTCGAATCACAGCACAGCACCCAGAATGCATTGCAACACACCGTCTAGAAGGGACTCAGCGTTAGGTCGGCTTTAAATAGCAAACAGAACCTATAGTAATATAACGTTGTCTGTAAGCTCCACAGATCGTGGCAAGACAATTGAATTGATTGTGGACTTCTTGCTGGGCAACGATGAGTAACTTAATTAGTAATGCTGCGTGGATATGCATGATATCTGTATGAAAGTGTGTTTCTCAATGTAATAATCTATACAACTGTACACATGACTAAGTTCAAATGGAGCTAGCTGGGTATAGGACTGGGCTGAATGGATTGGTGAAATACTTTATTTATTTATTTTTTTAATGACCTATATGAACATGGTTTGGCTTTAAAAAAAAGAGGAGACAGCGCTTTGCGCTGTCTCCTCTTTTTTTACATGACCTTTACACTTAGTGCTGGCAAGGCATTGAACTGGGCTGAATGGATTTGGAAAATATATATATATATTTTTTTTTTAATGACCTGTATCAACATGGTTTGGCTTTAAAAAAAAGATGAGACAGCGCTTCGCGCTTTTTTACATTACCTTTACACTTAGTGCTGGCAAGGCATTGAACTGGGCTTCATTCAAGGATTCCAACGGTACCTCATTCATGAAAATCGGACATACGAGTCAAAAGTTACATGCACACACCTTCATATACACAGACAGCCCAGCCCAGCCCATTAGAGCTCTGCCAGGTGGCTTAGAACTCTTCCAGGTGCAAGCTTAAGCAATTAGAGCTGTGATGTCACAATCGAATTAGAATCCTTGAACATTCCGCCATTCATTTCAATGGGGCCCAAAAACGCCGAAAAACGGGAATACCGCGAAAACGACAAGTGCCAGCGACACGAAATCAACAAGCAAGTTACACCGGTTCGGGCCTGAATTTTTGGAGTTCGAACCGCGTCGATAGCTCAAACGGTCTAGGAGCAGTAGTTCGGCCAAAAGTGGGTGAAAAAGAAGATATAATAAGAAAACTTAAGAAGAACAATAGTGGGCTTGCTGGATCAAACCCACTAATGAGAACGGTGGAATAATGAAGGACAAAAATCTAAATGAAAAGACGAATGCTGAAGAGAATACATATGCAAATGGAGCGGAGGAACCAAAAGAACAACGGAGAAAGAGAAATGATGAAAAACAGAAGAATGCAAAAGAACACGTATATCTAAGAGAACTAACGGTCATTATAGAAACGGAGAATATAATGGACATTAACGTAATAAAGCTCATTAAAGTAATTGAGAAGGAGGTGGGAGTTGCGAAACTTTTAGCTCTTACTCCTTTAGGCAATAAACAGTTTGAAGCCACATTTGAATCGTTGGACTGTTTGGATATTTTAGAAGAGGGATTTTTTTATGAAGGAAAGTGGGTGGGAGTTAAAAGACTGTTTAAATCGGAGATCATGGTATCGTTTCTCCATCTGTCCCCGTATACAACAGACGGAGAGGTGCTGGACAAATTAGCCAAGTGGGGAGTAGAAGCCATCCTCCCGCTAAGACGACGATTCTACCCGGGCACGGCAATATCGGATGGTACTCGCTTTATCAAGGTGAAATTCCCGAAAGAAGTGGCCTCTTTGCCATACAGTGCGAAGTTCGATACGGCATCGGGGCTAAGATATTGTCGGGTTATTCATGATAAGCAAGTCAAAATCTGTAGACAATGTATGGGGCCAGGGCATGTGTTCAGAAACTGCCCTGAGTTTACTTGCCGAGAGTGCCTGCAACAGGGACATTACGCACGAGAGTGCACAGCTCTCAAATGCCCCGACTGCCGCCGCGCAGACATTAGGCTCTACCAGGATGAGGAGGATGAGGCTCTACCACTGCTGCCTATGGGCAGCCCCAGCACCGAGGAGGAGGACATCCCTTGCGCCCAGCCTCAGAGAGAGCCGGCACCCTCCCCATTGTCAGAGAACTTGGACTTCAACTTTGAGACGCTGATGGGGAGTGAGGATGCCGGTCGCAACTCAGAGACAGAGGAGGCTGAATGCGCAGGGAAGGGGCAGTTGGAGGAACATGAAGACATGGATACCGATTTAAGCCAGAAAGAAGACAGGAAAAGATTAAGAGACGCTGAAGAAGAGGGTGGGTTTTTATCTAAGTTATTATCTTTTAAACAACCCCGAGTAAAACCAAAGCAGACGCAGTGGAACATAAAAGAGGAGAAAAGAAATTGCACTTAGGAGGAGAGGAGAACGAAAATACTTAAATGATGGGTTTTAATTATGTATTGTTTTTATTTCTATTTATTTTCTTAATGGGCTGGGATTTTATTTCCATTAATATGAGAGGGGGTGTAAATCCAACAAAATTAGAGAAACTAATACAGGTGACTGAAAAAAATCAAATTATTTTATTGCAAGAAACAAATTGGACTAATGATATTGGAGAGGGTTTTAGGAAAATATGGGATGGTGAAGTGTTCTACAATGTTAGCAGAAAGCAAGGCAGAGGTTTAGCTGTTTTAATTAAAAAAGAAACATGTGGGGCAGTGAATGAAATATATAGTGACAATGAGGGGAAGATTTTAACTTTACAAATTGAAAAAGAAAATGAAAAAGTTACTATATGTAATATACATGCACCAAATGAAGAATTGGAAAAAGAAGAGTTTTTTAAAAGGTTGAATGTTTTACTTGAAGGGTGGGAAAATGTTGTTGTTATGGGTGATTTTAATACTGTGCTGAAAAGGGAGGACATAAATGAACAAATGGTTTATAGAACTGATAAAGGGAGAAGAGAGTTGGAGAGCCTAATGATAAAACATAACCTGCAAGATGTCTGGAGTAGAATGCAAATTGTAATGGATAAAATAAAACAAAGTAGAATAGATATGTGTTTAGTGAAAAATGAATGGGAGGGGGAGGTGAAAAAAGTGTTCTATAAGGAATGCTATTTTAGTGATCATGATTTTATGGAATTGCAACTGGATTTTAACAAAGTGGAAAGAGGGCCTGGAGTTTGGATTTTAAATACAGAGGTTTTAAATAATAACATGTACAAAATGGAGGTGCAGGAACTTATCATAAAGAAGAAAGAAGAAATGTGTATGTACAAAGGATGTTTAAGAATATGGTGGGATAATTTAAAATATGAGATAAAGAAATACACATTAACATTCTGTAAAAAAGCAAGACGAGACAAAAGAATAAGAGAATTCTCATTGAAAAAAGAATTAGAACAAGAACTGGGAAAAGTAGATGAAAAGAGAGGATGTAAATAAAATAATGGAGTTGCAGGAAGAACTAAATAAATTTGAGGAAGAAAAGCTAAAAGGTGCAATTATTAGGAGTAGAGCAAAATATATGGTAGAGGGGGAAAAATGTACAAAGTTTTTCTTTAATCTGGAAAAAAAGCAGACAAAAATCTGAAGAAATTAGAGGAATCAAAGATAATGAAGGGAACAGAATAACAGATAAAGAAAGGATTTTAAAAGAAATTCATAGCTTTTATGAGGCTTTATTCAAAAAACAAGGAATAGAGAAAGAAGCCAAGGAGTTTTTATTAAGTAAAATTCAAAGAAAAGTGAGTGAAGATGATAGAGAAATGTGTAACAAAAGTATATCTGTAAATGAAATAGAAAATGCAATAGCTGAAATGAAGAATGGTAGAAGCCCAGGCTTAGATGGTTTACCGTGTGAATTTTACAAGTGTTTTAAAGGTGTTTTAATGCCCATTTTAACACAGGTTTTTGAAGAGTGCTGGAAAGATGGTGGTCTAAGTCCTTCTATGAAAAAAGGTGTGATAAAAATAATTTATAAAAGAAAAGGAGACAAAGATCTTAAGAATTTTAGACCCATAAGCCTTTTAAACTGTGATTATAAGATTTTAGCAAAAGTCATGGCTAACAGGCTGAAGAGGGTCTTGCCCACAATCATTGAAACCAATCAAGCATATGCAGTACTGGGTAGAGACATCTCAGACAATGTAAACAGCATAAGAGACAAGATTTGTTTTTTAGAAAAGAAAAAACATAGTGGCTTCGTTGTAAGTATTGATTTGGAGAAAGCGTTTGATAGAGTGGAGCATGACTTTTTATTTGCCGTTTTTAGAAAAATTTAATTTTGGAGAAGATTTTATCAAATGTCTGAGATGTCTCTACTCAGATGCAATGAGTTGTGTGAAATGTAATGGTTTTTTAACGGACTTCGTTTTTTTATCAAGATCAATCAGACAGGGTTGCCCACTGTCAGCACTTTTATACAGTTTAGTTGCGGAGCCCTTAGGCTTGGCAATTAGTGCTGACAGTGGGATAAGGGGAATAAGCGTTGACTGTGAAGATCTTAAAGAAGTTAAAATATATCAGTATGCTGACGATACAACTCTGGTTTTAAAAGATGAAGAAAGTATTTTTAGAGCAATGGAGGTTTTAGAGATTTATTGTAAAGGTTCGGGCGCTCTAATGAATGTGGGCAAGACGGAGTACATGAGGATTGGAGAGGATAGTGTGCTTCTGAGGACGTTACCTTTTCAGGAAGTTAGGGATATTTTGAAAATTCTGGGGGTCAGAGTAGGGACAAATGAAAGACTAACAACAGGAAAAATGTGGGAGGAGATAATCGGGAATATGAAAGGAAAATTGGCTTTTTGGAAGAGAAGGGATCTGACTCTTAAGGGAAAAATTTTGGTAATCAATACCCTTTTTTTGTCAAAAATATGGTACGTCCTCGGCTCTGTCAGCCTGCCATTTCCAGTTTTAAGGGTTTTTAAAAGTATGGTTTTAAATTTTATTTGGGACGGTAAACCATCTAAAATAAGTTATGACACACTGATTGGGAAGGTGGAGGAGGGTGGTCTGGGATTGCTTGACCCTTTTATTAGACTGAAGGCCCTCAGAATTAAAGCAGTAAAGCATTTTATGGGGATGGATAAAGAATGGGCCAAAACAATGATGTTTTTTATTGATAATATTTTTAAGATGGGGCCTTCAGTTTTTTTTATGAAAACAAAGGAATATATGACCGTCGGCATCCCAGATTTTTATAGGGAAGTTTTAAGGGCCTGGGGGGATTTTTTAGAGTTTGTTAAAATAGAGGTTGAAGGGAGAGAGCATTTTTTAAACCAACCATTGTTTTTAAACCCTAATCTAATGAGTAAAAACAGAGATTTTTATTTCAAAAGCTGGTTCGAAGCGGGTTTTAGGAAAATTAGAGATATTTTTTATGAAATAAAACCAGGGCTTCTACCATTCCAGGGTTTTATAGATGAGTTAAAAAGAAATGACGAACATTATGAAGTGGAAAAAATAAAAAAAGAACTGGAAAAAATCAAAGGTGTAATCCCAGAGAGGTGGTGGAAAACGATAGAGGGTGAAGTGAAAGGGAGAGCAGAGAGATTGTCAATATGTTTTAAAGATAATGAGAACACGTTGGAGTCTGGTACACTGAGAACTTTTTATTCATGTTTTAGGGAAAAAGCTTTTATTTCTCCAAAAGCAAATAATTATTGGAAAACCCTCTACCCAGAGATAGAAACAAAAAACATATGGGAAAACATTAGAATAGTTTTTAAATGTCCGCTTTTAGAAAACTTTGACTTTCTTTTAGCACACAATTGCATTTTTAACGAAATGAGGTTATTCAAAATGGGGTTAACAGTGGATGAAAAATGTAAAGTGTGTGGAAAAGAAAGGGAGGGTTTAAAACATATGTTTTTTTATTGTGAGGACTTGACGGGCCCTATTTTAACGGTCTGAAACGGAAGTGTCTTTGCGCAAAACGCAATTCACTTTGTGGGCGGATCTCGGGCGCTGATGCTATTTTACCGGTGGGATATTTGACTGTTGCGCCCGACGCAAATCTAAAATGGGGTTGTCTGAAGTAGCTACATTAATCATGGGTGTGGTTTGGGCGTAACGTGCAATAAACCAATCAGAGCGTCATCTCACATTCCCTTTAACAACAGGCACGCTTGTTCCATAGCTGATTGCTATTATGGTGGCGTATTTGCCAGGCGCAGCCAGGAGCGTTCACAGCGCTATAATCACTGTTCAGTTGGGAACAGTTAGCTATTGATTTTTCATCTTGACAAAATGTAATACAGAATTGTCACAAAGACATACTTTCCGATGTTTTGGGATCATTCTCACTGAATCACGAGGTTATGAATGCATGGTGATATATTTGCAATGTACAATGTAATCTAACATTACCTCTCTATAGACAATGCATATCTTCTGTCAGTGAATCTCTTCTCTCCCATGCTGCCGCTGGGGCATTTGGGTTAAATGGCATCGGCATGCAGTTCAACATCACGTCTCCTTAAGTCCTCTAACATTTCCTAATTTATGTCATCAACACATCAGTGATTCGTGAAAATGTGTACGCTAGATTTATGCCTATTTTTTCACATGGACACCACACTGATTTCCCTCGAGTGGTAATATTTTTCGTTGAAATTATGTATGGTTTACAGAAATGGGAACTACGTTGTATAGATGAGAGGAGCGAAGTGTGCGTTGCGCAGCACAGGCGGCCAAGCAAGGGCTTCGTTTAAGTTGACCTAACTTTCAACTCTGCACAGTATCCCATTAACTGCGTGACAGTAGACTATTTACAATATTTTCTGTAAAGCAGAGTTTGTAAACACGTTATCATCAACTTAATTCACGCACAACATTTATTTGAGCAGGAGAGAGAATAACAATGAATGGATGCAGCAACTACAGAAATTGTACAGAAATTGTAACCATACTTGCTGCTTTCTTGTACTATCTGTTGCTGGTTAACCCTTAGAACCCTAAGCTGTTTTTAGGGCATTTTCACTACCTTTATTCATAAGGATTTATTCTGGTCATTGTAAGTGCCACACACATATATTATATATTGTTTTTTTCAGGAGAGTTTATGCTATTCAGATCTGCCATCATTTCATTTATTAATACTAGCATTGATTTTATTTTGTATAAAAAGTGTATTATAAAAATTCTTATATTTCGACATGTATCTCACCACTGCAAGCTCACAGCTCTACATGCATTTCATGTGTGTGTAGGGCAGACTGTCCTGAATCGGGCAATATAATTGCCATGTTGGAGGGATACTCTGGGGCTGAGCAATTTACAGAAATATTTGCTGTGTGATTTACGGAAATAAATGCCATTTTTTATTTAGTGATGAAAAATGACCTTTCTGCGCTCCATATCTGTGACACGAACTGATCTGACCTGACTTGACCCGAGGTTGCGTGTTAGCCTGCGTGCCTGTGTGTATGCAGTCATAATAATTCTCAACTCTTTACTGCATTGCCATGAACAAAGTAAAGGCAAAAAAGGTGTTTATTTGTTGAACAAATTGGGATGCAATGTGAGCCTCGAATTGGATGCCATGCAGGAATTTGTTAGGATCTCAAAACCGGAATATGAACATGCTTTGCCATAGAGAAACACATGATAGCATTGGATTATAAACATGCTTTGCCACAAGAACAGACACAAACGTGGGGTAAGTCCAGCTATATGAAGTTATTATTTTGCTGTCACTTCGTCTGTTTTATAACCCAGAAGGATGTACTTGGTATCAAATGATAGCTCTGAGTCTCCTCTTTCATCTGACATGCGTGGCATATCTATGCGATCACGGGTCCGCGAGTAATTCATATGAGAGTAATGAGTGTGCAGCATTGGTTTGTGTACATGACGTAATTATTTTGCAGTCACTTCATCTGGTTTTATAAGCCAGAAGGATCGATATACATGGTACCAATGGATAGCCCTGTGCCCCCTCTTTCATCTGATATGCTTGCCATATCGATGCGATCACGGGTTCACGAGTAATTCAAACTAGAGTAATGTGTGTGCAGGTGAATGCAGAGAAGTATAGACTGTAAATATGATGCAATTTGATTTAATTTCATGATTTTTTTTAATTTTCATACTTGATCGTACAGACAAGTGTGTAGTCTCGTTGGAAAGCCCCACTTCTGCTCTGTCGTGCAATAAAGGTTTTATCTCGCTGCGATGAACCGTTCCGGAGCAATGTAACAGAGAAGAAAGGGTGTGTTTTTTGACGCACTTTGCGTCAATCAGGTTCTAAGGGTTAACAGCACATGAAAAGCTGATTTAAGCTAATTCACTAACTCAAGACTTCAAGGCCATCATGGATATAAAACGTTTTTTGAAAATAACGAAAGGATGGAGGGAACATAGCAAAGCTTGGAGTTATTTCAGATGGGCTACAACAAGGTAGGCAAAATTATGGTGCTTAAAACCTTTTACAACGGTAAATTGGAACAAAACTAAAAGTAACTTTAGCCTTTATAGGGCTGTAGCCTATAAAGTTGTCCAGATTAATAGGTCGTAATTAGGCGTTGTTGTAAAGATATTGCATGTAGATGTTGTACTATATAGGCTACTAAATATTTAGGTCACCAATGCACGAACAAAACCGGGAAATGGACAAATATTATCAAGGCTTTGAATGTTTCCGTCTGTGCACGGGGGTGTCTGTAGATCGGTGTGCAACGCATTCATTCATGCAGGCCTGTGGTCATGCATGCGCCCTTAAAATAGCATCTGCATTTTCGCCACAGACTTTAGACCAGGGAGTTCCTGGTCTGTGGCGGAATTGTTTTCTGAAACTGCAAAATATCAACAGTGAACGTTTGCGCCGGAACACACCCCGTCTTTTCGCTGAACCGCCCCCGTGGGCGCAATCGAATTCCCTAATTTACAGGCATGTACCTGTGGAGGGAAAATTCCAATATGCGCTGATTGCAAAATAGGAAAGAAAAACGCGCCAGTATACAAAGTCAATTGCGCCGGGACGGAAGATAGAGCCCGACGTGTTTTGTTGAAAAGATCCAAAAAATAGTTATTGACTTTGGTAAAGAAAAAGAAAAGGTGTTGGATAACTGGGAAATTATGTTTTTATTTGGGATCCCAAATGAAGAAAGGAAAAGAAAGAACCAGGCAGTGAACATAGTTTTATCAGTGGCTAGGCATACAGTGTGGGTTAGGAGGGCGGTAGCAAAAAAAAGGAAAAGAAAATTGGACGTATGCAAATTGTTTGAGGTAAATTTGAAGAAAGTTTTAGATACACTGTATGCCTATTTTATCTTTAATTACGATCAGGATGTTTTTAACCAAATGTTTGTCTTAAACAACTCTTTTACCCATATTACATGGGAAGGCGTTAAACTAGTTTTACCAAAATGTTCTTAATCCATTTGCCTGTTTACTTCTTTTTAAATATGATTCTTATTTATTCACTAAACTTGCTCAACTTTTTATTGAATGATACTAATGTTATGCCTTATCTGTATTCTGTCACTACAAGTTTGTTCACTATTTATGATATTATTTATTACATGCCGCTCATGATATTATATTTCAGTATAATATGTATTTTTAGATATGTATGTTTTCACCTATACTGAGGTGTTTTATGACTGTTCAAGCTGTAGAAACAACAGAAATTTGAATGAAATGTGAATTGTGAATAAAAGTGGGACATGTTGCAGATGTATTTTAAAAATTGAAAATGTTTAATAAATAAAAGAGACAAAAAAAAAAAAACTCTCGTCTGATCTCGGAAGCTAAGCAGCGTCGGGCCTGGTTAGTACTTGGATGGGAGACCGCCTGGGAATACCAGGTGCTGTAAGCGTTTTGCTTTTCCCTTCACCCGCGTGCAGGCAGAGCGGTTGAGGTTGATGAACGTGTCCGAGTGTTGGAGTAATCGCTTACGGCCATACCACGCTGAGCGCGCCCACAATCTGTGAGTTTGCAACGTGAGAGACTGGCTGCAGTAGAGGGAGATAGGCTCCTTCATTGTTCGTTTAAATTCAAAGGTTTATTTCAGTTATTTAATTTAGTGAAGTTGAAGTTTTTGTAGGTTTTGAGATAGCAAGCCCAGCAGTGCTTCTTTGCTGCTGGGCGAGCACATGGATCAAACAAATCCGCGACGGCGTTTGACGCCAGCCGACTATTACAAGGGATGGGACAAAAGGATATGGAAAAAAACAAAGAAATGGACAAGGAAAAAGATTTAATACCTCGGAATGATAATAAGGATTTGGATAAAGGAACATCGGATGAATTGTTTGACGCAAATAAGACAACAAACGATATGAACAATGAAATTGATGATGGAATGATTGAAGACGACGGATTTACTGTGGTGGAAAGAGGGAGAAAGAAGGCAAGTCAACGTGTGAGTGACAAAGTAAATGGCAGAGGACATGTTTTGAACGATAATGAAGATGAACAAAGGGATAATGTGACAGAAGATGCTAACATGAATGCAAAAGCTAAAAGCAACGCTGAAAGGAGTGCAAAGGAAGCAAGAGAAAGACACCGAGTGGAATACAAAAGAGACTGGATGGTCATAGTTGAAACAGAGAATATATGTGGATTGAATGTAATGACTTTAATAAAAGCAATTGAATCAGTAGTTGGTCATGGAGCTTTGTTGGCTCTTAGACCAAAACAAGACAAGCAACATGAGGCAACAATGATTTCAGAAAAGGCCTTTGAGGAGTTGGAGGATGGACTGTTGTATGAGGGGGAAAGAGTGGGGGTTAAAAGACTACATAAATCAGAGGTGCTGGTCTCTTTCCTTCACCTGCCCCCAGATGTAACGGACATGGCTATTTTGAACAGACTTGCCAGGTGGGGGGTCCTTCCAATTCTGCCAGTCAGGAGGCGCTATTACCCGGACACAAATGTGGCGGATGGAACGCGCTTTCTAAAAGTGAGGTTCCCAAAGGAGGTAGTGTCATTGCCCTACAGCGCAAGATTTGAGACAGAAGACGGCCCACAGTACTGCAGGGTGATACATGATAGGCAGGTTAAAATATGCCGTTTCTGCATGAGTCCAGGACATGTGTTGAGGGACTGCCCTGGCTTTGCATGCAGGGAGTGTTTGCAGCAAGGACACTATGCCCGGGAATGTGATGCTGTAAAGTGTCCGGACTGCAGAAGGGCAATGATTCGATGTGTCTGCGTGTCTTCTGTCAGTAGTGGGGAGGTGGATGAACAAAGGCTGGAAGAAGAGAGCACTGGTCAGCAAGAGATGGAGGAGGAGAGAGAATCTCCTGAGTCCCTTCTGGAGGAAGAGAATAAGAGTGAGTGCAACGCAGACATGGATTTGCCCTGTGGCATGACATGGTGGGGGTGGAGGTCGGTAGCGTGGAACTTGGACTAGTGGAGACTGTGCCTGTGGGGGGATCGGGACAAAAAAGAAAAGAGCCGGACCAGCCAGAAAAAGAGGAAGAATCAAAACAAAATCATGAAGAAGCTGAGTGAATGAAGAAAGTCAAAGTCAAAGTCAAAGTCAGCTTTATTGTCAATTTCTTCACATGTTCCAGACATACAAAGAGATCGAAATTACGTTTCTCACTATCCCACGGTGGAGACAAGACATATTTTAACAATTTTAAGTCCACAGACAAACATAACATTCAAGTAAACAAAAAAGTAAGTAAATAAGTAAATAAGAGGGCACATATAATGAAAAAATAAGAGCAGCAAAATTTGGTTGAAATTGTGCATAGACAGTCAATAAAATAAAATACTAGTGCAAAGTCAGGCCAATAAGAGGCTGAGGTAGTTCTGTTTGACCTAAGTAAGAAATAAAGTGGCATAGTGGTGCAAGTTATGTAAGAGCAGCAGAAGTGTTGTGTTTCCAGGACAACAACAACAAGTTGCAAAGTGTACAAGTGTGCAAGTGGAGTGGTGCAGGCGGCCATTTGTGGGTCCAATGTCCAGGATGTTATGTAGCTGAGGGTGGAGGGGGGAGAGGAGGGAGAGAGTTCAGCATCCTAACAGCTTGGTGTATGAAGCTGTTGGTGAGTCTGGTAGTGCGGGAGCGCAGGCTTCTGTACCTCTTCCCAGAGGGCAGTAGATCAAACAGATTGTGAGCGGGGTGACTTGCATCACTCACAATTTTGGTCGCCTTGCGGGTGAGGTGGGTGGTGTAAATGTCCTTCAGGGAGGGGAGTGAAGCACCAATAATCCTTCCAGCTGTGTTCACTATGCGCTGCAGGGCTTTCCTGTTGTATTCAGTGCAGCTTCCGCCCCACACAGCGATACAGCTGGAGAGGATGCTCTCAATGGTGCCTCGGTAGAATGTGGTCATGATGGCTGGTGGAGCACTTGCTCGCCTGAGTTTCCGCAGGAAGTACAGGCGGCGCTGAGCTCTCTTCGCCAGTGATGCTGTGTTGGTGGTCCAGGAGAGGTCTTCACTGATGTGCACCCCCAGGAATTTGGTGCTGCTCGCTCTCTCCACCACAGCACCGTCGATGGTCAGTGGCAGGTGTTGGGTGTGACCTCTCCGGAAGTCAACAACAATCTCTTTGGTCTTGCTGACGTTCAGCAGGAGGTTGTTGTCCCTGCACCACGTGGTCAGATGGTCGACCTCCAACCTGTATTGAGTCTCGTCGCCCTTGGTGATGAGACCCACCAGAGTTGTGTCGTCAGCAAATTTCACTATGTGATTGTTGCTGTAGGTTGCAGTGCAGTCATGCGTCAGCAGGGTGAAGAGCAGCGGACTGAGCACGCAGCCTTGGGGGGCCCCTGTGCTCAGTGTGATGCTGCTTGAGGTATTGTTGCCAACACGTACTACTTGAGGCCTCTGACAGAGGAAGTCCAGTAGCCAGTTGCAGAGGTAGGTACTGAGTCCCAGTTTGTCAAGTTTGCAGATGAGTTGTTGTGGTATTATGGTGTTGAATGCAGAACTGAAGTCTATAAACAGCAATCTCACATATGAGTCTCTTTTTTCCAGGTGGGTGAGGGCTGGGTGGAGGGCAGAGCAGATTGCATCCTCTGTAGACCGTTTGGCTCGGTATGCAAACTGGAAGGGGTCCAGGGTGGGGGGGAGAATGGATTTGATATGTGACATGACAAGCCGCTCAAAGCACTTCATGATGATGGGTGTCAGTGCCACAGGGCGGTAGTCATTGAAGCAGGATGGAGCAGTTTTCTTCGGCACAGGTATGATGGTGGCAGCTTTGAAACAAGATGGGACGATGGCTTGCTTCAGGGAAGTGTTAAAGATGTCTGTGAAGACATCCTTAAGCTCCCCTGCGCAGTCCTTCAGCGCACGACCAGGGATGTTGTCTGGACCTGTTGCCTTACGGGTGTTGATAGCAGCAAGTGTCCTCTTCACGCTGTCGGCAGAGAGGCACAGGGGCTGCTCATGTAGAGGGGGATGGGTCTTCTGTGGGCAGGTGCTGTTTTGTGCTTCAAAGCGAGCAAAGAAGCGGTTCAGGTTGTTGAGCAGAGGGATGTTGCTCTCGCAGCTCTGTGGCGCGGGCTTGTAGTCCGTGAGGGCCTGAATGCCCTGCCATAGGCTTTGTGCGTTCCTGCTGTCTTTGAAGTGGGTGGTTATCTTGTGAGTGTATTCCTTTTTTGCTTCCTTGATGCCACGGGACAGGTTGGCTCTCGCTGTTCTCATGCCAGTTTCATCCCCAGCTCTGTAGGCTTTGTCTCTGGCCCTCAGCAGCCTGAGGACATCCCCTGTCAGCCATGGCTTCCAGTTAGCCCGAGTGATGATGTCTTTTGTGTGGGTCACATCATCGATGCACTTGGTGATGTAAGAGGTTACAGTGTCTGTATACTCCTCTATGTCTGTCTGGTTGTTGTAAGTGGCTGCCTGCTTAAACATTTCCCAGTCTGTTGTGTCAAAGCAGTCTTGAAGAGCATCGGAGGCTCCCTCAGGCCACACTTTTACCTGCTTGCGAACCGGTTTGTTCACTTTTACCCTTTGTCTGTATGCGGGCATTAGCATAACAGTGATATGGTCTGAAAGTCCAATGTGGGGGAGGGGGGTGGCTTTGTATGCTCCTTTGTGTGTAGTGTAGACCAGGTCCAGGATGTTATCTCCTCTTGTTGGAAAATCAACATGCTGGTGTAGCTTTGGAAGTACAGTTTTAAGGTTAGCATGGTTAAAATCTCCAGTGAAGATGGTGAAACCGTCTGGGTGTGCCGTCTGTTGTTCACTGACAGCCTGGTACAGTTCACTAAGAGCCGCGTTCTTATCGTTGTTGTTGTTGGTAGGCGGGATGTATACTGCGACTAGCAGAATCGCAGTAATTTCCCTTGGCAGGTAAAAAGGACGGCACTTTATGATCATAAACTCTGCCAGTGGTGAGCAGTGTTTGCATACTACTACAGTGTCCCGGCACCATTCTTCACGGATGTAAACACAGATTCCTCCTCCTCGTGATTTACCTCCCTTTACAATGGCCCGGTCTGCTCGATAGCATGCTAGCTGCTCCAGTTGTACAGCAGAGTCCGGAATGTTGTCATTTAACCAAGTCTCAGTGAAGACAAGCACACAGCAGTTACTTACTGTCCGGTTCGTTGATCTCAGCAGTCGTATGTGATCCATTTTGTTGTCCAGTGATCGTACATTTGCCAGGAGAATGGATGGTATGGCTGGGCGAGTTGGGCTGGCCGCTAGCCTGGCCCGGACGCCTCCGCGCTTGCCCCTCTTCTGCTTCCTCGCACACCGCTTCCGACGCTTTCTTTCCGGGGGAGGAGTAGCAGGCGAGTCCGGTGTTGTTGCAGGCCGGAGTAGTCCGAGTTCCTTTAGCGTCTCTGTTGCAAAGTCCAGAACGCTGCAAAACTTGCTTTTGCAGATGTCAATTAAAAACTGTCTGCTGTACTTGTAGTACGACGTAGTAAGACGAGACGAACACGTAAAACTTTCGGACAAACACTTTTTAAACGAACAAAACACCGTATGGTTGGGACAGAGAGAGGTCGCTGCGTGTGTACGCGCCGCCATCTTGGATCCAGTTGAAGAAAATGAAGAAGAGATTTCCAAAAGCCAACTGAAGAAAAAAAAGAAAAAAAAGTTAACGTATGTTAATTTAGAAAGTGCGTTAAAGAAGCAGGAAAGCAGGAGAGGTATGGCAGCAAATCCTAAGTGAGTTTTAAAATGACAATAGTGATAATGAAAGGGACAAATTATTTATTGGGGGCTGTTTTTATTTATTTATTCTTATTTATTGTTTTAAGGGGTGGGGTTTTACTTCTATCAATTTAAGAGGTGGTGTTAATCCAGAAAAGATAAACAGAATGATAATGGAAACAGAAAAAAGTGATATTGTACTGTTGCAAGAAACAAACTGGACAGATGATATAGGAGAAAGTGTTAAGAGAAGATGGGATGGGGAACTTTTTTATAATAACAGTGTTAACAGGGGAAGAGGAGTTGCGTTCATGGTGAAAAGACATGTGTGTGATAAGATAACTAAAATGTATAACGATAAGGAGGGGAAGGTGTTAATCTTATGTTTTGAAAAAGATAATGAAAAAGTGATAATGTGCAAAATCCATGCTCCAAATGAGGACTCAGAGAGAGTTCATTTTTTTAAACATCTGGGGTTTTTAATAGAGAAATGGGCTGATATGTTTGTTATGGGGGATTTTAATACTGTTTTAGGACAAGAAGATGTTGGAGACTGTATGGTGTTTGGGGCTGATAGAGGGAGAACTGAGCTAAAAGATCAAAATATGATTTAATTGATGCATGGAGAGAAAGAAATATGGGTAAAAGAGACTACAGCAGAATACAAGTAGTTAAAGACACAGTGAAACAAAGCAGAATTTTTGATGAAAAAACAAGTGTTAACATATGTTAAAAGACTATACTATAAAATGTGTAGTTTTAGTGACCATAATTATGTGATTTTACAAATGGATTTTAATGAAATAGAAAGGGGACCTGGGATATGGCACTTAAATACTGAAGTATTAAAGGATCATTTTTATAGAATGGAGATGGAAAGTTTAATATTAGGCAGTCTTAGTGAAATTAATTTATATGATAATTGTGTAGGAGTATGGTGGAACAATTTGAAATATGAAATTAAAAAATATACAATAACTTATTGTAAAAGAATGAGAAAAGAAAAAATCAAGTATGAAAAGACAATTAGAAAGAAATTGGAAGATGAATTGGCAAAGGCAGATGCTGGAAAAGAGAATGTTAATAACATATTAGAGTTGGAGGAGAACTTAAGGAAAATAGAAGAAAATAAATGTAAAGGAGCTATGATCAGAAGTAGAGGGAACTATATGGTTGAGGGGGAAAGGTGCACAAGATTCTTCTTTGATTTAGAAAAAAGCAGACAAAAAGCAGAAGAAATTAGAAGCATTAAAAATGAGGAGGGGGGTGTTTTAAATAATAAGGAAGATATTTTAAAGAGGGTATTTATTTTTTATAATAAATTATTTGCTAAAGAAGGTACAGAGGAAGGAGCTAAAGCTTATTTATTAAACCATATTGAGAAGAGAGTGAGTAAAGAGGACAGAGAAATGTGCAATAATGACATCACAAATGGGGAAATTGAATGTGCTTTGGGGGGTATGAAAAATGGCAAGAGCCCTGGCCTTGATGGCTTACCGTGTGAATTTTATAAGGCTTTTAAAACAGTCTTAATCCCTGTTTTAAATATTATTTATCAAGAAGTATGGTCAAAGAGAATTTTAAGTCCGTCAATGACGAAGGGGGTTATTAAAATAATTTATAAGAGAAAAGGTGATAGGGAGAAACTGGAAAATGTTAGACCTATCAGTCTTTTAAACTGCGACTATAAGATTTTAGCAAAGGTATTGGCAAACAGACTGAAGCAGGTTTTGCCCACAGTCATTCAGACCAACCAAGCGTATGCTGTACTGGGTAGGGACATCTCAGACACAATTAATAGCATAAGAGATAAGGTATGGTACATGGATAAAGAAAATAAGAAGGGTTTCATTGTAAATATAGATTTGGAAAAGGCGTTTGACAGGGTGGAACATGATTTTCTTTTTGGTGTTTTAAACAAGTTTAATTTTGGAAACAATTTTATTGGGTGTCTGAGGTGTCTCTACTCAGATGCCAAGAGTTGTGTTAAGGTAAATGGCTTTTTAACTGATTTTATCTATTTAACTAGATCGATCAGGCAGGGATGTCCACTGTCTGCATTACTTTACACCCTGGTTGCTGAGCCTCTTGGCTTAGCAATTAATGCGGACAGTGGAATCAAAGGTGTCCCAGTTGGAAATTTTAGTGGTTTTAATTCTGAGACGAAAATCTACCAGTATGCCGATGACACAACTCTTGTGCTAAAAGATGAAAAAAGTATAGACATCAGCATGAACATTTTAGAGATTTATTGTAAAGGTTCTGGGGCCAGAATGAATGTGGGCAAAACCGAGTTCATGAGGTTAGGTGGAGGAGGAGCTTTGTCAAGGGTGCTACCCTTCAAGGAAGTTCAAAATTGCATGAAAATTCTGGGGGTTAGAGTAGGGCCTGATGAGATTTTGACAACTAAGGAAATGTGGGAGGAGACAATAGGCAAAGCAAAACAAAGATTGGCATTCTGGGGGAGGAGGAGTCTCACGCTCAGGGGCAAAATTGTAGTGTTGAATTCACTGTTTTTGTCTAAAATATGTTACGTCCTTGGTTCAGTCTGTATGCCAATACCTGTCGCAAATGTTTTTAAACGTTTAGTGATGGATTTTATCTGGCACGGTAAGCCATCTAAGATAAAATATGACACTCTGATCGGGGCAGTGGAGGAGGGAGGCCTGGGATTGCTGGACCCCATCCTAAGGCTGAGGGCCCTAAGAGTGAAAATGGTAAAGAGCTTTCTAGGTGATGAAAATAAAGAATGGAAATCAACAATGAAATACTTTTTAAATAAAGTTTGTGGTAGGGGGTCTTCAGCCTTATGGATGGGGTTGAAGGACAACATGACTGTTGGCATCCCAGAGTTTTATAGGGAAGTTTTAAGGGCGTGGGTAAAATTTAGGGAGAGTTTAAAAATGACTCCAATTGGGAGGGAAGCGATTTTAAATCAACCACTGTTTTTAAATCCAAATTTAAATATTGGATGGGGATTTTATTGGAAGATTTGGTATGAAGCTGGTTTTAAAACGATCAGAGATCTCTTTTATGAGATAAGGCCAGGGCTCTTGCCATTCCAAGCTTTTGTGGATGATTTGAAACAAATAAAGGAGGACTATGAGGAAGATAAAATTAAAAAGGATCTAGGAAAAATCATAAGTGCAATACCAAAGGAATGGATAGAACAAATAGAAATGAATGAGGAAAAACAGGAAGAGAAATTTGAAATTGTTTTTAAAGAAGGTAACGGTGTGTTTGAGCTTTGTGTTTTAACCTTTAAACACTGTTCGTTGCTACCCCCCTTAATTTACTGTTCGCGGTCAAATTTGACCGGACAGTTTTAACTGCTCGTAAATACCAATACCATGACAAAAACTATTATTTAATAGAACATTTATTGTAAACAGAACCTTATTAGAACATAACAGCTACATCATGTGTGTTTGTGGGTGTGGGTGTTTCTGTATGTGTGTGAATGTGTGCTAACACTGGTGGTTCACATGCACAGTGGCAACATGACAACATGAACTGTGTGTGTGTGTGAGAGAGAGAGAGAGGGTGTAAATGTGTGTGTATGTATGTGTGTGTGTGTGTGTGTCTGTGTGTGTGTGTGTGTGTATCATCATCCACCATTAAATTGGGAGCTTTAGATACAGTGTGCGGATATTTCTTCTTGTGTTCGACATAGTATTCCCAATATCCAGCACCTGTAAAATTTATATAGATGTGCGTAAACCTCTACACTTCTGTGTGTGTGTATGTGCATGTGTGTATGTGTCTGTTTGTGTGTGTGTGGGTGGGAGTGTTTGTGTGTGTGTGCATGCATGTGTGTGCAAACATTGGTGGTTTTCCTGCACATGTGGCAACATGACAACATGAACTGACAACATGAACTGTGTGTGTGTGTGTGTGTGTGTGTGTGTGTGTGTGTGTGTGTTTGTGTGTGTGTGTGGGGTGTGTGTGGGTTTCTGTGTGTGCGTGTATGCCTGTGTGAGCGAACATTAGTGGTTCACATGCACAAGTGGCAACATGACAACATGAACTGACAACATGAACTGTGTGTGTGTGAGTGGGTGTACATGTGTGTGTGTGTGTGTGTGTCTGTTTGTGTGTGTGCGGGGGTGGGTGTGTTTCTGTATGTGTGTGAATGCATATGTGTGCGAACATTGGTGGTTCACACATACAAGTGGCAACATGACAACATGAACTGACAACATGTACTGAGTGTGTGTGTATGTGTGTGTGTCTGTGAGTGGGTGTCCATGTGTGTGTACTGTAGGCTATGTGTGTCTGTTTGTGTGTGTGTGTGTGTGTGTGTGTGTGTGTGTGGTGTGTGTGCTTCTGTGTGTGCATGCATGCATGTGCGTGGGAACATTGGTGGTAAGTTGTAGGAGTGTGTGTAAGGACATGTATTTTATCTCCTGGATGAAAATTATAGTCTTTCCCATTCATTTCCTTTGGCGGTCATTTTTGACCGTGAACAAAAAAAGTGTTTCTACGTTGAATAAATCACTCAAAATTCAAAGAAAGTAGTCACAATAAATTCTATGTGTTCAAAAGCCTTTTGTGAAGGATATCATAAGATCTTGAGGCATTCTGATGAAAAATGTCATATTTATGGTACAGGGAATGTGTAAATCGGTCATTTTTGACCGGAACAGTGTTTAAAGGTTAAAACAGTTTTATTTATTTTTTAGAAGCCTTGCCTTTGTGGAGCCAGTTTCAAATTCATATTGGGGAAGAGTGCTTGAAAACATAACAAAGGAAGATATATGGGAAACATGAGACAAGGTTTAAAATGTCCAATTTTAGAAAACTTTGATTTTATGCTGGGCCACAATTGTGTTTTTAATGAAATGAGATTATTTAAGATGGGGTTTGTGAACAGTGATTTATGTAAAATATGTGGAAAAGAAAAAGAAGGGGTGAAGCATATGTTTTTCCATTGTGAGAAACTAAAGTGTTTTGTGAGAAAACTGAAAGAAATAGTGATTGGTTTTAACGAAGAAACAGAATACATAAATAATAACTGGGAAAAACTGTTTATGTTTGGGGTTTTTGAAACATATAAGAAAAACAGACAAGCAATCCAGGTGACGTTGGCAGTTGCAAGGCATACAGTGTGGGTAAGGAGAGCTATGGTGAGACAAAAGAGGGTTGACATTAATATATGCATCCTCTTCAAAGCCAAACTGTTGAGATTATTGGAAACGTATGTCTACTTCAGTGAAAAGGGGGATTTGGAAGTATTTAATAAAATATTTGTTTATACTAATCCTTTTATTCAAGTGACATGGAAAGGTATAGAGCTAAATTTACCAACTTGTTCTTAAATCATGTTGCTGGTTTGTTTATTCTGTTTTTATGAAGCTTGCAAATTTACGGGTTTATTTATTTATTTATTTAGTAAGTCCAACATTTCTGTAACATTTTGCACATATTTTTTACTTTAGGAAGTGTTACATATGTGGGCCCTTGCGTATTTTGCACATATGCGATTTTTGCACAGCTGCATTTTTTCACAGATGTTGTCTATAGATATTTGTTGCATTTTATGTATGGGTCTAATTTATGCTTAAGCACAGATGTTGTCTATAGATATTTGTTGTATTTTATGTATGGGTCTAATTTATGCTTAAGCACAGATGTTGTCTATAGATAATTTGTTGTATTTTATGTATGGGTCTAATTTAGATGTTGTCTATAGATATTTGTTGCATTTTATGTATGGGTCTAATTTAGATGTTGTCTATAGATATTTGTTGCATTTTATGTATGGGTCTAATTTAGATGTTGTCTATAGATATTTGTTGTATTGTATGGGTTATGGGTCTAATTTAGATGTTGTCTATAGATATTTGTTGTATTGTATGGGTTATGGGTCTAATTTAGATGTTGTCTATAGATATTTGTTGTATTGTATGGGTTATGGGTCTAATTTAGATGTTGTATTGTATGTATGGGTTATGGGGTTATGGGTCTAATTTATAAGCACATGCACTTTGAACTGTATGCTCTTCTGCACTGTTTGCATATGTGGAAAAGAATTGAAATGGATTTATGGACATTTTGTTGAAAGTGAAATAGAAGTCGATCACTAAGTGATTTCTTGTGAAATGTAATATTTTGAATGTTGTATCAATAAAAGAGACAAAAAAAACCTCTCGTCTGATCTCGGAAGCTAAGCAGCGTCGGGCCTGGTTAGTACTGGGATGGGAGACCACCTGGGAATACCAGGGGCCTCATGTACAAAGACTTGCGTGGATTTCATACTAAAACATTGCGTACGTGCAAACCTGAAAAGTAGAGTACACACAAAAAAATCCTGATGTATCAAACCATGCGTAAGCAAGATTTCACGCACATTCTCTTTGTACATCGCAATCAACTTGAAATAGAGCGCACATGCACGAGCCCAAAACTCCACCCCGTCTCCACCCTCAAATACCGCAATTTTAATATGCTAATTAGTATAAATAGGCCTGCAGTAGTGCTCTCTACTGGAGAAAGACGGGAAAATGGAGAAAGCAAGAAAAAAGCGCAATTTCACTGAGTGCGAGATCGAGGTGTTGCTGTCGGAGGTGAAGGCCAGAAAAAACATTTTATTTGGTTCTCTGTCCGCTGGAATAAGCAGCAAAAGAAAAAGAATGGAGTGGGAGAGTGTGACCGAGGCGGTGAATGTTGTGGGGTCGGAAAACCGCACCATTGCCGACAAAAAAAAGAAATGGTCGGATGTGAAGGTGGATGTAAAGAAAAAAGTTGCAGTCCACCGACAAAGCGTGGGTAAGACGGGCGGTGGAGCCGGGGTGGGGGAGCTCGCACCATTTGAGCAGAGAGTGGCAGCTGTGGTTGGGGATACGGTTCTCTTTGGTGTGGTCCCGTCTGCTGAGGGAGATTCCGACCTGACCCAGGAACGCAACGAAGGTAAACTAATTTCCATTAATTTGCAGAACTTTCTCATCCCTAGCCTACTAGGGCCTAGCCTGTATTTCCCTCTGTATGTTGTAATGTTGTGTTTGAAGATCATTGTGTCGATTTACACCCCCTTTATTTAAAAGAAACACTTTGGCTTATTTCCCATAATGTGATTTTAATATGATTATATATATTATTTTCTCTCAGACAGCCCAGCATTCAGTGGCACCCACTCCACGCCACACCGAACAACTCCACAGGCTAAGCCGGACCCTCCTGTCCAGCCAGGCGTCTCCGGTGTTTCTTCTAGTGGTTCCCATCCCCCTGCTGCTGTAGTCCACTCGACAGGTCGGGTACTGACGCGCGCTGTGTTGGAGTCACAGGGGGAAATCGTCAGAGGCATTGCTGACATCAACAGCCACCTCAAACAGATTACTGACGCACTCGTTGACATCAGTAACTCATTAAAAGAATTGGTCAAAAAATGAATTTGTCTCTGTTTACCTTTTTATATTCTGGCCACTAACTGCTGTCGGGTTCGAATGGCATCTTGGTCGGGCTGCACATTAATTGGTCCTGGGTCTATGTCGTCTGGTGGGTTCACTACCTCGCGCAGTGGCACGCCGTGCCTTTGCGCAACATTATGCAGGACTCCACAAGCTAATACAATGCGGCACACTTTCTCAGGCCGATACAGCAGTATCCCCCTGCTGCGGTCAAGGCAGCGCCACCGGCCTTTCAGCTGCCCAATAGCTCGTTCCACAACTGACCGAGTGAGGGAATGGAGATTGTTGTATCTCTGCTCTCGGTCAGTCAGTGGGTTGGTGAGGGGGGTTAACAGCCACGTCTTTAAAGCGTAACCGCTGTCTCCTAATGAGCATTTGGAACAATTAGATCATAGGCTACCCAAAATTTCTAGATGTCCTAATAATTTCCCTATTAGTGTTTGAAATTGCTTACCAATTATCCACCCATCACGCACCCTGCCAGCCTCCAACCTATTCCCAACCATGCTGTTTCTCAGGATGTATGAATCATGGGTTGACCCAGGCCACCTTGCCACTACATTCGTAAGGCGCATTTGGGCATCACAGATTATTTGCACGTTTAAAGAATGGAAATGTTTTCTATTAACGTAAGCAAATTCCCCGTCAGATGGCGCCTTTATAGCAATGTGTGTGCAGTCGATCGCTCCGATTACATTGGGGAAACCGGCAATCACTGCAAATTGCGCTTTGATGTTTGCCTGATCAACTGCATCGTATGGGAACCCTATATACCTGGCTGACATGCGGATAATGCCATTCAAAACAGCCGCCATGGTGCGGCTCAGGGACGATTGACTCATTCCTGACCAGTCACTCAGTTCCCTCTGGAATACTCCTGTTGCCAGAAAACCAAGGGTGGTCAGGACTTGTATTGGAACTGGCAATGCGTGGCTTCTCGCCGTCTCTCTCTCCAAAAGCGGGCCCAACTCAGCACAGAGTTCCAAGAGGATAGCTCTTGGTAATCTGAATCGGCTGATAAGCCAGTCATCATCATGGGCCAAAAAATCATGATAATCAAGAAACACCCGTTCCCTTCTAATGCGACCATTAGCAACATCCTCTAACAAGGCCAAAACTGCCATCATCAACCTATCGATTATTGCCACATTTTGCGCACGCTTTTATATCGTCACTTATGTGGATGCATGCTGGGGATAGGTTGTTCCCATACGCCTGTGGTGTCAGTAATATGTACATAATTTGATATCGACAGACTGGTTGATTGATTGATTGACTTTAAATAATGGCTTTTGCGTGTAATGCGACTGACTCGTGAACCAATACTTATTTGCAATTTCAATACATCGCCACTAAGTGTCGACAACGGACAAAACCCCACTAGAAGTGTGCGTACGCCAGACATGAAGTTTGCGTGGAGGACCGCACATTCTCACGTTCAAGTCAGTCTTCGTACATCCGGACGTGAGCGTGGGAAGTGGCGTACGCAGCATTTTTGTGCGTACGCAAGCTTTGTACATGAGGCCCCTGGACTTCGGTCTGGGGCCCATGAATTCTTCAAACCTAAGCCTATTGCTTGACCTGACTCCATTTATGGCCAAAGCTGCGTAGCGACCGAAGAGGAAGACCAGCCTCTTGGGCAGCCTTGACATAGGCAGTATAGGCCCTAGAGACCCACGCAGGTCTGAAATAAGCGCCAACTCCTGGCTAGTCCAGGAGTCCTCTGGCAGGAGCTGCGCATCGTCCATCTCCGGCTCCTCCGGCTCGGGACTTCGCTGCGGACGTGGTGGGCCCAGCCTGTCTGCTGCGACCCTGAAGGGGATATCAGGGCCTAGCTGATATAGCTGCATGCCCTTAATGTTGTGCGGCAACGTGAAGTTGCCGAACACATGGACCGTTCTTAGGCGGCCGATGGTCATCGGCCATGTTCTGTATAAGGCCAGCAAGCCCTCAAAGTCCACATAGGTCCCGTTCTGAATGAGCCCGATGCAGCTCACGAAAACAAGCAGCCTTAGCTGCTTGTCCTCGTCCCTGGGAGTCTGGGGCAACTGGAACCTGAAGTCCACCCTCTGGAGGACCTGTGGGAGCCACTGCAGCCCCCACTCCCTGTAGCTCTGCATGCCGCTGTCAAAAGATAATCGAGTTTTGCAATGAGAGGTTGGTCAAGGTCAACTTCTCTCCAGGGGAGAAGTATACCTCGGTAAACGAACGCCCGTCCCAATTTATGCGGCGGCTCTTTCCCTCAAAATATTTCAGAAAGGGAAACCTCTGGATCCCCAAACTTTTAAGCCCCTCTGTTAGGACAAGTGTGGGGTCTTTCCTGGCCCATTCCACCATGGAAATGGCCCTTTTCCACACATTGGGGAACTTGAAGTGACCCACATGGTCCAGCAGCCCCTTGACGAAACCGCTGACGTGCACAGAGTCCACCACAAGCTGTGAATGGCTCCGGGAACACAGATCTGCCATGGGCAGGTCACTGTTTCTTTTATGCGTGTCCTTTAATAGGATCACGGCAAGCTCCCGTCCGATCACTGCCGGACCAGCCGACAGTGAATCCGAAAAAAGGAACATCCTTTCGATCCGGTCACGCTTACGTGCCTCCGTTGTGAAAAATCACAACGGCGGAGGAGCCAGCCCAGCACTGGCACCAGAGTGTTGGGCCAGGCCCAAAAACCCACGGCGCTTTGTGCAGCTATTTTTTTTTTGTGATTATGATTTTTTATTTTCAATCAATAAACAACACATATCATACAGAGAGAGCATTCGGATGAGAATAAAAATAACATTTAAATGAAATAAAGTAAACTAAAAACACACACAGAACACAGCACACTTAACAAATACTGGCAGCAAACTCATATTGACTAAAATATTTAAAGAAGCTCTTTGAGGGCAGAGGCTATATTCATCCAGGTGTTTACAGTGGTTGTCTTTGCCTTATTAATCTTTGCAGTTGTACACTCAAGGCAAACTATGTAATGAAATGAGACTATCCAGAATTGCTTCAAGTTTGTATCTGGAGTTATCCATTGCTGTAAAATAGCTTTTTTTGCAGCTGTGAACCCTGCCATCAACACTTTTTTGTCACGTAAAGAAAATTGGTACTTTGAATCATCATTCAATAATAGTAAACAGGGGTCCAAATCCAAATATAGATCTGTAAGATCATGTAACATAACAATCACATACTTCCAGAATAGATGAATCACTGGACAGTCCCAAAACATATGTAGAAATGTACCAGTGGCGTCAGTGTTACAGAAACTGCAGTATGGATTGGGTATGAGTTTCATGCGATATCGCTTGTAAGGTGTGTAGTAGAAACGATGGATAGTCTTAAAATGAATAAGTACATGACTAAGGTTTTTAGAAGTAAGGCAAAGGTTTGACCACACTGTTTCCCAGTCCGGGTGGAATCCTAACCAAGAAAGTTCCAAATCCCACGTTGATAGCATCTTTAAAGGCTTATGAACACTACTGAGTAAAGAATTGTAGATTACTGTGACCGCCCCTTTAGGATCTTTGGCAGGATCAATCCAGCTAAACATTGGGTGGTCACTCAAAACAGAATTCCATGGCACGCCATAAGCTTTCATAGCAGATCGCAACCTCAGGTACAAGAAAAAAGAAAAGCCAGGTAGGTTGTATTCTGCTTGGATATCCTGGAATGTACGCAAACCAGTCCCGTCAAAAATATTGGAAAAAGTAAAAACCCCTTTAGACGACCACAAAGGATAAACAAAAGGTCGTTGATCAGATAAGAAGTGAGCATTGTTCCATAGAGGAGATTGCTGAGAGAATTTCTTTGAATGGCCTATTGCTTTTCCAGCACTGTACCATGCAGCTAAAGTGGATGAAATAACATGACCAAATTTATGGTGCGAGTTGCGACGTCCTAAACCTGTGAAGGGCATTTGTGAGGTCAACAATGTCCACCAGATTTAAGCTGGAGGGGTCTTTTTGGCCAAACTTGCTCAGGGTCAACATGACCCTGAGACCCTGAGGAACAGGGGCCTTGCTGATTGCCCGATCGAGCAGCATTAAAACGTGCTGCTGATCGGGCGGGCAAATGGCCATGTTTGCCAGGTTACCCACATTGTTTCTCTGGTAAGTAGGCATCGCCTTGGCAAAAGGGTCCAGCTTGGACACCAGCTCTTTAAAATTGGCGAGAGTGTCCTTGTAAAACTGGACCGTTATTGCTCGAGCGACAGAGTCGCTGATGAGCTGGTGTGACACCATCACTTTGTCCCTTGGCGCAAGGGACAAAGTGAGGTGCCACCCGCCGTCAGGCAATGCCAGGCGAACACCGTGGCAGTGCTGGAATTCACCCAGCACAGTCTGGGAATAATCAAATGTGCCGATATGCTTTTTGAGAAACGGCCACACCGGCTTCACCGTTTTGGCCACGTCACCCAAAAAAAAGCCAGTGTATTCCCGGGTACACTGTGTACAGTGACTTCAACTCGATGACAACCCCATTGACATCTGACCTGTAGCACAGGTCTTCTGGCGAGGGGTGTGGGGTGGGGAAAAATGGCATGACCAGTTCGTCCTCCCGGAGGAACTGGGATGCTGAAGGATGGTCCCTGTAACCCTGAAGTTGGGTACAGGTGTTTTCGTATGTGACGTCGTTGAACTGCATGGTTCACTCTCTGTAGCTCTGAATGGCACTCGTGCTGTAGCGCCCCTATTTATACCCTCTGGTTTCTCAGAAAAAATAAATGCAAAATGCAACAAATATTTAATGTTCTCATATTTGTTTCTCTTGATTGGACCTCGTGGGTGGTGCCGTTGGAAAGCTTGTGGTCGAATTATGTGGGGCGGATCGTGGTTTTGAGTCTCTACGACCTTCGGTTCTCGAGTTATTAACAAATAACCAAATGGTCATTGAATAAGGTAAGTATTTTCTTCTCTGATTTGTTTCTCTTGATAGGAAGGTCGTAGAGACCTGAAACGAGATATTAACAATAACGAAATGGACGGTGGCTACGGTAAGTAATTTTCTAAGTTCTGTCGATTCACAAAAAACAACAACTCCAAATGCTCCGAAACGTACTCCTATACACTTTCTGTTGGGACGTTTTTCGGAACCCACTTTGGACCACTTTTTTGCTTTCTATTTTTCAGATAATGTGCTCAACCAATTTGAAGCCAGCCTCATTGGACCAAATCAGTCTCAGCAGGCAATTCGAAACATAAAGCAAAGAAAAAGTTATGTCAAGGAATTCCTCCTCTATATGTCAGGAAACATCAACAAGGGGGACATCAACAAGAGCTTCAACTTCCTAAATGATATCCACAAACTGAATAGGTGTGTTGTTTTCACTATTCTCTTCAGTATGAAACATGAATACACTTTAAAGTTTTGAAAATACAGCCCATATTTGACGTCCTCATATATTCCTTTCCATTTCTTTTTTAGAAGATACCTTACAAGTCTGAATGGCAGACTGAAGCCAACCAGTCAGGTGCATATCATTTTGGATATTGAGGCCTTCTTGAGATTCATGAAACTCCATAGTTCTGGGCTCACTAGGAAAAGTTGTCCCTGTGGAATAAATGCCAAGGGCCCTGAGTTGTCATACAAAGACAGGAGTACCGAAGGGCTAAATGTGGTAGGGTTAGGGTTAGGGTTAGTTTGTATGGTAGGTTTGAATGAAAAGAGTTGCTGATAAAAGAGGTATGCGGTATGCTGAGTAGGAACGCCTGAAGTGCCCTTGAGCAAGGCACCTAACCCCTCACTGCCCCCCTGATCACCGCTGTAGCAGGTAGCTCACTGCGTCGGGATTAGTGTGTCCTTCACCTCACTGTGTGTTCACTGTGTGCTGAGTTTGTTTCACTAATTCACAGATTGGGATAAATGCAGAGACCAAATTTCCCTCATGGGATCAAAAGAGTATATTTACTTATACTTAGTCTCAACATGGTATACTGTTTTCTCTTACAGCGAAAATCATACTGTCTGAGCACCTCCTGGCCTTCATTCAGCAAAGCAATGTCATATTGCCTAAAGCTCTACAGGACCTACAGGACGATCCAGCCAATCCAGCTCTGCTGAATCGAGTTGTAGATCTGTTGGTGGGGGGCATGGTGGAAACCACAGGGCACAGGAAGTGCATTTTCCTGGGGATGACGGTAGGGGATGTGGAAAAGGCAGAGGCCTACAAGGGCAGTTTTACCATTATGGTGAGTACATCAAATGCGGCTAATGCATACATGTAAAGTTCTTGCAACCTGTCTGGTGAAGTTTGTCTTTACTAATACCTGTACATTTTCTCAGGTACCCTTGTATAAAACAGCGAAGACCTTTGGGGCTGCCAACCAAGGTCTGCATTGGAAAACAGCTCTACCAACATCTAAGGGAGTTTTGTGTTTTGAGACCCAGCCTCCGTGGGTATGACCATGCACCCCACACATTGTTCTTCAACTCATCAGGGCATGAGATGACACGGATGGGAGTGTTTGCGGGTCGTATGTGGAGTGAATGTGGACTTCCAGGGTCACCGACATTAAAGGACATCTGGACAGCCATATCAACCCATGTATGTTCCTATCAACTTTACCAAAAAGCTGATAAAAACATTTTCTATATCAATAAAGCTCTCTCTCTCTTTCTCTTACACAGACAGATGTGGCACTTCCGTTTGACAAAAAGGCAAAGCAATGGCCCATGACTTAAAGACTGCCAGCCTATATTATGTGCCTGAGGCCAGTGGCAAACGGACCTGAGCAATCAGGCTGGATATATTGAGGTCCCTAATGGCCTCAGTCAGGCCACGTAAAAGTAGGTCTCATTTTTGGTGTTTTCTTGATTTTGTAACCAGTGTCATGATATGTTTTCTAAGTGTCTGGAGAATTATACAGAGAACCCTAACCCTAACCCAAATGCTAAAGTTACGGGGGTAATCACAATCACTAAAACAGATCACCAAAATTTCACTTTAGGCGCCAGAGGTTTTTTTTTTCCAAACGTTCGATTTTGACATCTTCATTTCAGAAGGCTCTATCTTAAAAGTGATAAGAGATAGAGACTTTCTGTAAATTAGAGAAATATTAAGGATGACCCAAAGTTTATGTAGAGATTAAATGTTTATATCTAATTTGCATATTATGACGTCATATGGTGGCGGCCATCTTGGATTATAGAATTTTCATGAAAAGTTGCATGTTTGAATGATAAAATGCACCACTTCTTTCCCCCCAAAGTGTCCCTCACCTTCTGTATGCTATATTGCACAATACTGAATGCTCAGGTAAATAGTAAGTAGTGAACAAACTGTGTAAATCATTACTAATAAATGTCAGAAACAAACCAAATGCATGTAGCGGTAGGCTGGCCTTTTGCTGTAGAGATTTTCCATTTACTACATACAGTAGGCACTCTGATTCCATGTATGGGGCACATATATATTATTCAGATGACACACAAACACAAGTAGACAAGACCTGTTTAGTTCAAAAGCTCATTTGCCACGGCAAGGCACAGATCAGGAGTGAGATGACGAGACAAGACAAGAGACAATGTTAGTATTTTTTTTCTTTTTGTTGTTTTTGTTGATGTTTTTTTGTTTGTTTTTTTTCTTAGCTGACAAAGACACACACATCACAAGGACATGAACACACAACAAGGAACACATAGTGTATGTCCTAAATGATCAGGGAAATAGATAGCAAATCAACAGTGTAAATCATTACTAATAAATGGCTGACTTTTTTTTTATGTAGCAGGCCTTTTGCTGTAGAGATAATGACTCCCTATACCTATCCATACAGGGCCGGCATTCCCATCATCTTGTGATAGACTATGCATGACCTAATGTGTGTGTGGGAGAGGGAGCGTGTCACCACCTCCACCATGCGTGCAGCATGGCCAGATCTGCCTCGCGCACGCCGAGTGGAGAGAATTTGCGCAGCTCAGACTAGGCCTACTGTCATTCTCATTGCGACTCCCCACACTGCCACTACGTTACCCCCTAACTGTCCTATGAGCACTTCGACCTCGTCTAACATACCCAGTGGCATTAGACAAAGGCTCCACCACGTTACTGTCACCGCGATTGTGGAGAGGCACACGTTCAGAAGACAGAAGCTAGCGCTATCATTAGGCTACCTCCAGCCTCGTTCGCCACACCACTAACACCCTGCTAACTTCCCGATGAACACTCCGAACCTGTGAAACATTATTCCCACCAGTGACATTGGGCAACGATTCAACGTTTGTGCTTGGTGTAAGCTAAACTATGGAGTAAACTCTCACTTTGTCCAGCTGCATCATTGCAAGGCAGGGATGCATCTGAAGCCTCACTAAACGAATCACCGTCATTTTCTGAAGGCAGATATTCCCCTTCAGAATCAGGGTCCGCGAATAGAAGACCCAACACTTCATTTCAGGTAAACTTTTTTGATCCCATTAGACGATAATCTAATGCAAATACTCGCTGACGTTGACAATATCGCTCTGACAAAGTGCACACTAGCTCCGGTATTTCACGCACTGATTCACTGCAGCTGTAGCGTGAAAGTTTTGTTTAACCCTCATAGGGTGTTCGTTTTTTTGTTACACAGGAGGTGCTGCCGGGTCTAGTGGACCCATTGCATTTTAGGCCTTTTAATTCAACATAATCAAACTTTTTTTTTTTTAAATACTCACTAGATGGTTACTTCATCCCAATTGCAAGTAATATAAACAACACATATGTTAAATGTGCTGCCTTTACCTTTGTTAAATCACAATTATGAATAGAAGTGCCACTCGTTTTTGTTTATTTTTGTATTAAAATATAACAAAATAAGGAAATGCATAATGAAACAGGCATAACTGGAAAATAATCAACAATTATACAAATGAAGCAAGTTTTATTTATTTGAATTTCATTAGAAATAGAACATACTCAATAACATCTGTCTGAATAACACATTGAAGCCATTGAACATGGCAATTTTATACCAGACTATACCACACATGAGGGGCAGAGTCTCACTGTGTGTGTATTGCATATGTATTTTTTGATAGGGGATGGCATGAAAAGGTTAAAGAAGAATTGATGTCTTGTGCATGAGTGACTGCCAAGCATGTAGGTCCTGGTAGCATCCGAATCACATTGGCAGCCATGCAAGGGGGTTCATTTCTTGAGCAGGAAGACCACAATTCTACCATTTTTTGACATCCATATGTTGTCATTTGCAAGCTGCTGACAGTCTAGTCTAATGTCTGGCTGCTCAATGGCTGGTTCTATGGCTGGCGGCTCATTGGCTGGTCCTGCCGCTTGCTGCTCATTGGCTGGTCCTGGGGCTGGCTGCTGGTGGGCTGGTCCTGAGGTTCGCTTGCGTTTTGGAGCTGGCTGACAGGCTGGTCCTATGGCTGGCTGCTCACGGTCTGGTCCTGAGGCCTGTTTGCGTTTTGAAGCTGACTGACGAGCTGGTCCTGTGGCTTGCTGCTCATTGGCTGGTCCTGGGGCTGGCTGCTGGTGGGCTGGTCCTGAGGTTCGCTTGCGTTTTGGAGCTGGCTGACAGGCTGGTCCTATGGCTGGCTGCTCACGGTCTGGTCCTGAGGCCTGTTTGCGTTTTGAAGCTGACTGACGAGCTGGTCCTGTGGCTTGCTGCTCATTGGCCGGTCCTGGGGCTGGCTGCTGGTGGGCTGGTCCTGAGGTTCGCTTGCGTTTTGGAGCTGGCTGACAGGCTGGTCCTATGGCTGGCTGCTCACGGTCTGGTCCTGAGGCCTGTTTGCGTTTTGAAGCTGACTGACGAGCTGGTCCTGCCGCTTGCTGCTCATTGGCTGGTCCTGGGGCTGGCTGCTGGTGGGCTGGTCCTGAGGTTCGCTTGCGTTTTGGAGCTGGCTGACAGGCTGGTCCTATGGCTGGCTGCTCACGGTCTGGTCCTGAGGCCTGTTTGCGTTTTGAAGCTGACTGACGAGCTGGTCCTGTGGCTTGCTGCTCATTGGCTGGTCCTGGGGCTGGCTGCTGGTGGGCTGGTCCTGAGGTTCGCTTGCGTTTTGGAGCTGGCTGACAGGCTGGTCCTATGGCTGGCTGCTCACGGTCTGGTCCTGAGGCCTGTTTGCGTTTTGAAGCTGACTGACGAGCTGGTCCTGTGGCTTGCTGCTCATTGGCTGGTCCTGGGGCTGGCTGCTGGTGGGCTGGTCCTGAGGTTCGCTTGCGTTTTGGAGCTGGCTGACAGGCTGGTCCTATGGCTGGCTGCTCACGGTCTGGTCCTGAGGCCTGTTTGCGTTTTGAAGCTGACTGACGAGCTGGTCTTGTGGCTTGCTGCTTATTGGCCGGTCCTGGGGCTGGCTGCTGGCGGGCTGGTCCTGAGGTTCACTTGCGTTTCGATGTAGGCTGACGGGCTAGTTCTAAGGCTTGCTGCTCATGGGTTGGTCCTGGGGCTGGCTGCTTGCGGACTGGTCCTGGCTGCACACGGGATGGTCCTGGGGCTAGCTGCTCACAGGATGGTCCTGGGGCTGGCTGCTTGCGTGCTGGTCCCAGCTGCTCACAGGCTGGTCCTGGCTACTTGCGGGCTGGTCCTGGGGCTGGCTGCTTTGAGCTGGTCCCGGCTGCTCACAGGCTGGTCCTGGCTGCTTGCGGGCTGGTCCTGCCTGCTCACGGGATGGTCCTGGGCTCTTTTACGTTTCGGAGCTGGCTGATGCTTCTCCTCCTCTTCAAACTCAGTGTCGGACTCTAATTTTTCAGAAATGTTATCCTCACTTTCTGAAACTATTTGCTCTGCATCACCATCAAAACCCTCTGACACACTGACACACACACACATACACAGGACCTATGATTTCCACACTTTAACTAGTTCCGGGTCCAGTGGACCCGAACATCCTGTGTGTAATATAAATGTGAAGGGGGGGTATGCAGGGGGGGTTCATTGAAAATGTTTTCTGATTTATGTTCCTCACAGAAAATGAGCCAAGGTCAATGACTCTTAGTTTAAAAAAATAATTATTTGTATCATTTTTATTAAGCTAAAAACTGAAAACGGGTCCCACAGACCCGAACACCTTATAAGGGTTAAAGAGTGCCCTTTTTTCGACTCGGGGATGACGTATGACATGTCTGCCATCTAGTGGAGTGGAAGTCGAACGAAATATGACACCCTATTTGACTAAATTGGCTGTTTTATTCAGTACCGCATCTTGTCGACTATAGTCGACTGTGGCACCTAGAGCAGCCATCACCAAATGGCGGTCCGAGTCCGGACCGTGACGTGATCCTATCCGGACCCAGACCATAATAGCCTAATTTAGATTTTCACATAAGATTTCAAAGCTGCGCTAAATGTTTCGTTGGTTAGGATAACAACATTTACTTCAGGAGCTTCAGGAACCATCATTTCGCTTGCTGCTACTCAGCCAGTGAAATCTGTGAATTCTGATAAAGTAAGTCAGTGAGTAAAGTAGCCTAGGCCTACTATGGAGAAGAGACTGATAGCCTGAAACGAGCGAGGAGAGGAGACGGGACGAGAAACAATCAGATGGATATCTAAGTTAACGATAAGTAAGTTATTTTCAAATCATCGATTTCTCAAAGAGGAGAAATCTAGACAGCGAGAACAGAGCTTTATATAACGATACGGGGGCAATACCACGCAAAACTGTCACGTCCGTAACACCAACTAAATATGGATGTGACAGTTTTGCGCGGAATTGCCCTGGCCCTCTTTTATAGCCTATATTCTGAGACAGGTGATTTTAAGCGCCAATTTGAAACACCTCTACTAGACAAAGCATATATTTTGAGCAAGCATAGGGTAGGCTAGGCCCATTCAACAGTGAACTGAGACCACAGACCACACGATTTAAGAAGGCAATATGGCAATCTAGTTAAGCCTACATGCATTCACTGCCCAACAACGTGATATTCCTGGGTTTCCAGGATTTCGGGTCAACATAAAAAAAAAAAAAGCTGTGGAATATCCTTCCTTGTCTCAGCTCAAATTTTATTTTAAGTTCACGTTAAGATCTTAAAAATAGCCAAGGCTACTCAGTTTTTCTCCCCAATTAGGCTACTCTTATCTTGCCTTATTTCTCCTCATTTCGAATGTTGCCTTTTAGGCTACTAAATTTTATTTCACATTAAACATTAGGCCTAGCCTGGCTAACATCATACCCTCATCTCAAATGAGACGGGGTCTGGAAACTAGGCATTCATTTTCTCGTATTTGAAACATGGTTTACGAATGCCCAGAGCCGTTTATTGGGCGCTACGAATGTCTATCAAATGCGTCTGTACGTAGCTCATAACGATGAATCCATGCTTTTGACACTTCAAGGATAGACTATTGCAATGCTTTATATGCTGGCTGCGGTAATACTTGTCTAAAGAGCTTACAGCTTATACAAAATGCAGCTACTCACACACTCACTAGGACCAAAAATATAATTTCCCCCATGCTAGCATCTTTACACTGGCTACCTGTTAAGGCGAGACACTACAGGTGAATAGGGTAACATTTTTAACAAGCAGATATCACTATGAAACTTCCCCAGTTGATTACTTGCATTAATATGAGAAAAAAATGTATTACAAGTTTGCTGTAATTTAATGTTTACATATGCAAATTAGGCATTATCTAATTAAATATGCGCTAATTTGCATACATTTTAAGGCACGAAACCTGAGCATTGGATACAGCCAGGTTCAAAATTATGTTTTCATTGTGTTCAGATATTAGATGGGGAAACATTTACAGAGGGATTTATGAATATCTACTATCACCCTAAAAAATCGATTTTTTTTTCCATATTTTTAGGCATAAAATGTCATGTAAGTCAGGCTAGGAATAATATATCAACAAACCCCTCTGTAGAAATCTTCGACATATAGTTAGGCATAAGTCTAGAAAGTTTGGTGTATGTACATGCTTCTGAAGTGGAGTTTTTGAGCTCAGAGTGTGAGAGGAAACTCATTCTGAGAAAACAGCCTTGGAAAGACAGCCAATGAGATTCCGTTCTCAGCCTAGACTCGCCTTTGAACTTTTGCGATTGGTTGCTGATACAAAGGAAGTATCCATATATGGATCACATAGCGTGATACAGGAAAAACAGAGCTTTCCAACGGTAGTACACATGATATGTTTTGGACCACGGTCACGGGAGTGCATGCAAGGTTAGAATGCTAACTTTTGCTGAATTTAGGAGAAATATACAGGTGCGAGTAGACACAATATAATGAAATAAACACCTAAATGTGTAAATCGGACTTTTTTGTTGTAGTAATGTGATAGAATACATGCTAAGGTAACATACTAGCTCAAAATCTCGAAATTGACCAGTGCATGAAAAAACAATGTTTTCACCTGCTGTGTCTCGCCTTAAAAGTCGCATTGACTTCAAAATATTACTTCTAACATACAAAGCCATAAACAGCTGGGCACCAGAATATATTTAAGATCTCCTAGTCCCATATAACCCACCTAGACTGCTACGATCACAGAATACTGGACTTCTTGTAATCCCAATCCGAAGAATTTCAAAAACTACAGTAGGAGGCAGAGCTTTCTGCTACCACGCACCCCTCCTCTGGAATAATCTTCCTCACTCAATTTGATTAGCAGACACCCTCCCTATTTTTAAGTCTAGACTTAAAATATATCTCTTTAGTGCTTCCCATAGTTAGGTATGGTGCAGTGTGGAACTTCAACCACCTCAGGGTTTTTTGGAATGGACCACCCTGCTGTGTCCTCGTGTGACTGGCACCCCAGTCATGCATGCAATGGTGGTCACTGACCATACCTGCACTGGTGTTGACTACCCTTCACCATGCCTTAGTTATGCTGCTATAGCATAGCGCTGTCACCATGCCTTAGTTATGCTGCTATAGCATAGCGCTGTCACCATGCCTTAGTTATGCTGCTATAGCATAGCGCTGTCACCATGCCTTAGTCATGCTGCTATAGCATAGTGCTGTCACCATGCCTTAGTTATGCTGCTATTATAATAGCATAGCGCTGTCACCATGCCTTAGTTATGCTGCTATTATAATAGCATAGCGCTGTCACCATGCCTTAGTTATGCTGCTATTATAATAGCATAGTGCTGTCACCATGCCTTAGTTATGCTGCTATAGCATAGCGCTGTCACCATGCCTTAGTTATGCTGCTATAGCATAGCGCTGTCACCATGCCTTAGTTATGCTGCTATTATAATAGCATAGTGCTGTCACCATGCCTTAGTTATGCTGCTATAGCATAGTGCTGTCACCATGCCTTAGTTATGCTGCTGTTATAATAGCATAGCGCTGTCACCATGCCTTAGTTATGCTGCTATAGCATAGTGCTGTCACCATGCCTTAGTTATGCTGCTATTATAATAGCACAGCGCTGTCACCATGCCTTAGTTATGCTACTATAGCACAGCGCTGTCACCATGCCTTAGTTATGCTGCTATAGCACAGCGCTGTCACCATGCCTTAGTTATGCTGCTATAGCACAGCGCTGTCACCATGCCTTAGTTATGCTGCTATAGCACAGCACCGTGCCTTAGTTATGCTGCTATAGCACAGCACCGTGCCTTAGTTATGCTACTATAGCACAGCACTGTGCCTTAGTTATGCTGCTATAGCACAGCACTGTCATTATCTTTTCATGTGTCACGCCGTACAGCCCCTCCTCTCTCTCAACTCTCCCTTTTCTCTGCGGTATAACATTATTTATTACCATTGATATACTTATTGATATTAACCATTATAACTTATAGTAATACTAACCCATTATATCTCTCTCTCTTCCCTATTTCTGACACTAAATAGGATTCATGCATTATCATAATGGATATGTAACCATCTCACCTCTTTGTAACATATACCTCAGGTGGCTTTAAACACCATGTTCTATTCTCTACACCTAACTAACATTCATTTATCATGTATACAGACCTTACTGCTCTGTAACTGACCCTAGGCAGATGGGTCAGGCCCTTGAGTCGTGGATCTGCTTGAGGTTTCTTCCTATATGTGACCAGGCATGGGAATTCCAGACAGAGTGCGAATTACCCCACCATAATTGGGGGGTACTGCTCCTTCACTTCTATGACCATCATGGTCCACTACCCCATCATGATCGCCAAGTGCAACATGTGTTGTGCAACACACATACAAGGTCTAAACATGCAACAAACTGATAATCAGTAGGCTACAGAATATCTCATTGTTATATCCAAAAGAGAACTGTTTTGATCAACTCTCAAAAGGTAGAAGTTAAGTGCACTGAAATACCATTCTAATTACTAGTAAAAGTAATACCTTTACAAGAAGCCTATTGCCTATTTCATGAAATATTGATTTGGTTTATTTTTAGATTTCATGAGACCTGGAGGTAAGACCCAACCTTCTCATATACTGTATTCAGAAACCAATTTTCCATTATAGTCTATGGTAGTCAGTGTCAAATCAACATAATTGCTTAGAGATATGAGAAACCTGAGCAATCTTTAATGTGATTAAGGAGCATACTATGAAAAACCATACTACCACAGAAGAACTACAGAGCGGTAGGCCTAACCTACAAGAATCCGATAACCAGAACAAGCTGGGTATCCTCAACACTACAGTATCCTACTGTACAAATGAGTCACATATACACATGCACACATACACTTTTCCTTTTCCTCATAGTGTCTCTGCGAATAAAATAAAATCCTAGTTTCATTAACATAGTATCAGGGTTCTCAGATGAATCATTTATTGAACTAAAAATATGAAATAATAGAATGTAAAAACAATACTAACCAATTAAAAACAAATTCAAATACTAGCATGTGCTATTCAGCCTAGGCTACTTGGCTCTTTTTATGTTTCCACAGGTTTCACTGATGTTATGTAAGCTTAGCTACATCAGACCCTCTTGTGCATAATATACTGCTCAAAAAAATTAAGGGAACACTTACAGTTTTCCACAATTGTTAAAACACATTTTTTGAAACCTTCCACCCTTTTCTCCATTCTCAAACTACATTCACAGAATGTCTGACAGTTCTTGCCTTTTTTTTTACAGTTTTACTTGTGCTCAGAACCAAACAGTGTCAGAGTACCGATCCAGTGAATGAAGTGTTCCCTTAATTTTTTTGAGCAGTATATAAAAACAACACAGGATCTGTACCAAACTAATTTCAAAAGGGCACAATAATGTATTCAAGATAAAATTAGAATGGACACCTAGGCTATGGACTGGAGTTCATCTCCTTGGAAATGACAATCGATTTTACCTCACCACAATGTAAAATAATAATAATAAATGATTTAAATAGAGAACTTAAAAAACTTTAATACATGAAGGTTGTAAAATAGCACATTTTCAACAAGCTAGACGTCTGCTAGCAACTTACATTTACCCATGCACATCAGCAGCAAACCGAATTTAGGCTACTGGAGGAATCTACCTAGCGTTTTGTCATTCAACGTTGACACTTGCTTGAGAAGTTGAAGTCGTTCTCTATCTCCGTTGCTTCTAGCGCCACGGTGGTTAAAAATGGTACAGTCCATAATAGGGGTGTCTGAAATCGCTTTACCTTAAAAATGTTCTAGTGAAAATAGGAGTTGACTTGTATTGTAGCCTACTGTGATGATATTTTTTGACAAAATCAGAAAAATTATCTGACCCCCCAAAACTGATATTTCTGTCTCTTTGGGGGGTACTGGGTTTTCATTGGGAGGTATAGTACCCCCCAGTACCCCCTGTAATTCGAACTATGATTCCAGATGCAAGTCGCGAAAAAACGTCATTGAAGTTTTTTTTTTCAAAATTAGTTATTTTCGTTTTTTGCAGAATGTGCAACTTGAAGTCCTAAAGAAGCAATTCCATGTTTCAGATAACAGCATTGGTTGCTTTAAAAGTGTATATTTTGTCTTTGAAAATGGTTAAGTTTCAGGAAGTAAACCAGCGTTTGAATTGGGCGTGACCATTAGTGCTCTTTTGTTCTGTCGGCCAATCAGCTGTATGCTAGAAGTGACCTCATGGCTACTTCTACTGAACCAGCATGCTGTTTGTTTATCTCTCGTCTGGCAGCAGAGGAGCTAGATCGTCAGATATCAGATGCTATCTCCACAGTTACATTTGACTATCTCTCGTCTGGCAGCAGAGGAGCTAGATCGTCAGATATCCGATGCTATCTCCACAGTTACATTTGACAGGGATAAAGACCGCAAAATGGAAAAAATCCGTAACTTTGACTGCAAATGTTATGGAAGAAGAAAGGAAAACTCTCTCCTTGGTACACGTTCGTGTAGTCACAAACTTTCTCCAGAGGTTATGTACAACATACGTTTGGATTCTCTGGCTGCCAAAAGAGAGTGGCAGGACATGCGAATAATTGGGCATCTCGAAGCAAACAGACGTACTTGATGATGACAACATCAACCAAAAAGCTCCCAAAAAAAAGAAAGTGTGCCCAGACGACTTATTGCATTGGAGGCACTGATGTCTGCAGGAACACCTTTCTGTTTCTTATGGGGTAAGTTATCTACTTTGCGTTGTGTGTCAATTCAAAATAACATGGTTTGCAAATGTGATCTCATGTTTGTTTTAGACTACTTTATCCATTGCTACTAGCTGGTTCTGTAACCCATTACAGATAGTTTCGATGGGTCATTAGCATCATAAGTTTTGATGGGCAATTAATTTGAATAATGTGTGAATGTCTTGTATTGACTGATGACAGCTACCTGGTGCCTTGTCATCGTCTGTGATTATGTGTGTGTGATTATGTTTATATTGTCATGTTTATAATAAGTTTAATGTACACTGTGGGTCTAGAGCAGTGATTCCCAAAGTGTGGGCCGCCAAGGTATTGCAGGTGGGCCGCGAGAGCCTCGTAATTTCGTAAATAGAGAGAGAAAATAATGTAACCTGTGACATGAAAACACAATTCACTATTTCTCTATTTCAAAGAAAATGCTGTAATTTCGCAGTGAAGGTGCTTCCAGACTTTATAGTTTTTGCTACCTTAACCTAAACCTAAAATAGTAGATTTTTATTTACAGTGCTCATGAGCACACACCATAGGCTACCATTACCAAACTATTTCCGCCCACTCATGGCACACCAACGGTTATGTCGGTATCAACTAGCCTATAGCTACAGGATTTTAAAATCGGGTGGCATCACACACATAAAAATAGTCTCAACTGATGATCTTCTCTTTGATCGGAAACATGTACACACTACAAGATTTGAAACCAATGGGGGATCACACACTAACATTGTTAACAGAAAAAAACAGAAAACAGCTAGTGCTGACAACGGAACCACCAAAGGTAGGATATGGTTTTAGATCTATTAGCCTGCTGTGGCATATTTACTGTCTTGAGGGAGGAAGGTCTTGATTGTGAAAGGTGCCTTTATTATTTGAGGTTGTATTAGTAGGCTACTATAGTGCACTTACACTGTCATTACAATAAACCTAGGGTAGCATGTATGTGATTGTTGTGTGTTGGCAACTTTTTCTGCTAACTGAAGGCAGAGTAGCCTAACGTTAGCACATTTCGCCCAGTTTCGCGGATCAACAACGTGATTTACAGCTCACACACAGTCACTGTACAATGTTATTTTTGGAACGGATATAATTTAGATAGGCTACCCTTATAGGATGGGTGCTTGCGTTTGTTGAGGAATCCGAAGTCTTGGTTGTTGTTTGTAGTCCTATTCATAGGTGGCACACGTTCGGGCAGAAGTAGGGCACGAGCGGATAGGTAACTTTCCGATACATTGTTTGTGTTTCCAAGCAACTAAATGTCCAGCACCATAAGACACATTAATGTGAATAATGGAGAGGTGGTTGTTAGGTGGGAAAAATGGGCCTAAAGTGAATGTTTCAAGCAAATCAGAAGCTCACAGCGATGAACCTTTGAAGAAAAGGACTCGTAGGAAGTACTCCGATGACTACCTGTCATTATGATTCACAAGTGTGGGACCTGAACACGATCCTCTGCCTGTCTGTGTACTGTGCTCGGAGGTGCTGTCAAATGAGGCTCTGAAACCATGTAAGTTACGCCGTCATTTGGAAACCAAACATGGACAGTATTCTTCCTACCCTCGAGTTTTTTTCCAAAACAAACTTAAAGAGTACCAGAACCGTAAGAGAGCAATTGAATCTTCTTGTCTCACTGGTAGTGAAAATGCCAAGGCAGTGGAGGTGTCCTACCGAATGGCAAAGCTAATTGCTAAGAAAGGAAAACCACACCAAATCGGCGAGGAATTGATTCTACCTGCTGCCAAAGAGATGGTTGAAGTGATGATTGGGGAGAAAGCAGCTAAAACGCTTAATTTGATTTCTTTGTCCGATAATACAGTAAAGCGACGTATCGATGACATGGCGACAGATGTGTTGAAGCAGCTTGTAAGCAGAATACAAGCAAGTCGTTTTTATGCTCTCCAGATTGACGAGTCCACAGATATTGTTAGCTTTGCCCATTTACTCTGTTTTGTCAGATATGATTTTGAAGAAGAGATCCATGAAGATGTTTTGTTTTGCAAACCTCTACCTGCACGTACTACAGCAGAAACCATTTTTGAAACGCTGAATGAATTCGTGGTTTCCAATGAAATAGACTGGACCAAGTGTGTGGGAATAAGCACTGACGGAGCTCAGGCCATGGTGGGGAGACTCAACGGAGTTGTGAGAAGGGTCAAAGCCGTAGCTTCGCAGGCCACAGCTGTCCATTGCTGCCTACACAGCGAGGCATTAGCGACAAAAATGATGCCTGCAGAGTTGAAGACCGTTTTAGATGAAGCAGTGAAAACGGTCAATTTCATAAAAAGTCGTCCACTGCAGTCACGTCTGTTTTCTATATTATGTGCAGAGATGGGGAGCGAGCACCGACAGCTTCTTCTGCAAACTGAAGTCCGGTGGCTTTCGCGTGGCAAGGTGCTCACTCGACTTGTTGAACTATGAGACGAACTCAGGATGTTTTTCGTTGACTCCTGGTTTGAGTTGTCCGACCGATTCTGTGACTTACATATTTGGCGGACATATTCGGCTACTTAAACGGACTCAATCTATCTCTTCAAGGGAAAGCTGTGACCACATTTCATGTCCACAGTAAGATCGAGGGCACAATCAGAAAGCTCGAACTGTGGGACAAAAGAGTCAGTCAAAACAATTATGAGTCATTTGACAATCTGTGCGAATTCCTCAACAAAGAGGAACGGCAGATTCCGAGTTCTGTGACAGATTCCATTAGACAGCATCTGCAGTCGCTGAAGACGCAGCTCCGTGGATACTTCCCTGTGCTCAGCGAGCAACATAGCTGGATACAGAATCCATTTGTCTCACATGATGAGGGTGCCCTCGCAGGTCTGAGTTCAAGGGAGCAAGACAGCCTTGTGACGTTCAGGCATGCAAACTGGTCAGGGGTGAAAAAGGTGAGAAGGGCACGCAAAGTGACAATAGTGCATAGCTTCCACGGAGTATGAAATGGCCCAAAACCAGAGATTTACAAAGAAAACAAACTATAAAATCACTAAAAAATTTGTTGTGGCCAAAAATATCATATGTATGATAAAAATAAGTGAATATACAAAAAGTGTCGTCTTCTCCTATTTCTCCTTAAGTGTGAGGGGCCCGTTGCACTGTTTGGCAGCATGCTTCAGCATGGCCCTCCTCTTCTCCTAAGCAATCTACATCCGTTTTCGGTAACACTTTCTATGAAGGTTGTATTTATAATGCCCTATGAATGCATTCATAATGTTTTATAAGGTGTCTATAAAGCATTGTAATGCTCATTAATTACCATCTATATGTATTCACAAGTCGTCATAACCGACTTCATGATGCATTATGACAGCTAATTATGAATGATTATAATTTTAATCTGAATAATGCATTATAAATATGTCAAGATCTGCCTACTCACTTGTCAGTTTTATGATCCATCATAACTACTTTGCTTTGCTAAATGCGTATAGTGATGCGTAAAGAGTTTTGACTTCTACTGTAGTCCTATATATCTATAGCTATAAGTATATATAATAAAGTTATAATAATTTATACATCTCCGTACAGCACACAATTACAAAAAAAAAACAGCTACAGTATGCAATATCATAAGTGTTATTTGTCAGCTCTAAGTAAAGTGACAAGAATATGACCCTATTATCTTACAATGAAATGAGAGCCTGGACAGTAAAGACAAAAGGAATGCATTTAGTTCACTTTATTTTCATTTAAACCAAAGGTCTATTTTGATTCGAACAATCTTTCAAAATGACCCAAGCTAGATTTCAGTGGCATTGTGAGTTTTATGTAAGGGATAATGGACGACACGGTGGTCTGTTCACAGAAGTTAATGCACGGTGGTCGAGGTTGTAAAACGGCCCCGATGCGAAGCGGAGGGCCGTTTAAACCTCGTAGTGCATTAACTTCTGTGAACTGACCACCGTGGAGTCCATTATCCCGCTTATTCCACTGTTGCCACTTGCGTTGTGTTCATTTCCTGTTACAATTTAAACGTTTTAATCGCTAAAACTTGTCTTGTTTGTAGAACTACTTTCTTCCAACACATATCAACTAATTTCTCAACTCACAGGACAAACTGCCATTCTAAATGGATGGTTGCTACGGCCAAAAGCCAGTCATTAGTTCTATCTCTCCCGTTGTCAAGCGGGCGTATCCCAAGTAGTGTTGCACGGTGTATCGATACTAAAAAGGTATCGCGATGCCTTCACGCAAAAAACGATACGATTTCAGACGTTTTTAGAATCGATACTTTATTAAAATAATAACGTTCTGTGTCTGTGTGAACTGCTGCTCTCACTGCTCCTTGCACGCATCTAGGCAAGTGGGCGTGTCTAAGCAGGCAGCTCTGAGTGAGTGAGTGGGAAGCCAACGTCAACATAGGTTTTTGCCGACAGAGGCCTTGTGGATAAAACAAATGGTGCAGTGAAATCTGCAACTATTTCGGATACATCACGAATAGTGAAGGCAAGCCATCAGGTACACAAAGTCATTTAAAAGCAGTAGGCTACGCATGGAACTTGGCTAAACACCTCGCAGACATATCCCAACATTTTTAAAGAGTTCAAAGAACGACAGGTTAACGATTATGCTATAGAAAACACGACTACATGGTTAGTGCCAAGTTCTTCTCTTATGTTTTAGTCTAGCCTAAGTGAAACGAGTATGGTTATCTGGGATAAAGCGAACCTTCCTTCATCCATGAATTTTGACGAGACATAACGAGCTGTAATCATTTTGACGAGACATAACGAGCTGTAATCATAGGGTGCTAACGTGATGAAAGCGCAATGTTCACGCCAGAATAACATTACCATAACTTGTAAACGATCTATTTCATGTTCGGTCAGTAGCCTACTACTGGTAATATTTGTCATGGCATGTAGACTGCAATTTGTTCAATAATTATTGCCCAGATGTAGGATAGGCTACCCGAAATGCGCTAATTAAAGCCCACAGCATAATACCACCAAAGCGTGTTGAGTCCATGGTTGAGTCCTAATAGCGGCGTTTTGTTACAGTAGCCTACGTGGTAGCAAATCATGTTATCAAAGAAATAGACGTAATGTAGGAATGCACACAGATATATTGCAACAGGTAATGGTGTAGGCTTATCTGACGAAGACCTGAGTGGTTGGAACGTCGTACTTGTACACTGGGCGCAAAGAAGACTATCCTCACATTTTCCCCTTTGCAACTGTCAAAGAAATCCCATGAACACATGAGTTTCATCAAGTCCCTTTCCACAGGTGTATAAAATCAAGCACCTTGATTATCAATGCAGACTGCATGGTGCTTGATTAATACACCTGTGGAAAGGGACCTGATGAAACCCATCAATACTGTACATCAGATGGCCCCTCTGCATAGCATTCAGTGATTTGCATGCAGTAATTTTAACACTGACCTTGATCTAGCCTAGTTTGGCTATTTAAAGCTACTTTATTGCCAAAACACAACACAATGTAAATGAACTATAACAAACAATAAAGGACTTAATCACACAAAGTAGGCCTACTATTTTACTCACTGCTCCAGGTTAATGTGTGCTTCAATGTGTGACCTGTGTGTTCACTAATTCACGGATGGGATACATGCAGAGACCAAATTCCTTGTATACCAAAGTATACTTGGCCATAAAACCTGATTTACATTACATTTTACACAATTGAAGCGAATTAGGTTGGTTATGTATGTAGTCTCAGAGTAAGTTACACTTTACGGTAAGGGTACATGAATTAATTCATGATTTATGTATTACTTCATTCATTAATATCAAATTAATCATCAGGAATTTACTGAGTTCATAGTTTGTCATTTGTCAAATGAACTATAACAAACAATAAAGGACTTAATCACACAAAGTAGGCCTACTATTTTACTGACTATAAAAAAATAATAATTATGTAGGAAGTTTAGAACCCAGAATTGACCTACACACTACAAAAGTGCACCAAATTTAACACAAATGACTCAATACACTTGGAGGAGGTATGAGTCCTTTCTTCTCCAGATATCTTAGGATTTCGCCTTAGTATCGAGCATCGTGATATTTATGGCAGGTATCGTATCGAAGTCATAATTTTGGTATCGTGACAACACTAATCCCAAGATTCTGATGAACTTTAGCTTTGAAATATCGCTATTTTACTTAGCCTGCTGTCATCCATCTAGCTAAAAGCCACCTCCGTCATATGCTACAATGTTGCCATGTTCTGAACGTCTGCATTTTACAGCTCGGATGCAACGTGACAGTTCATTTAAACTTCACAACGAGTTCGGCAAATTAATATACGGTGTATATGTGATACGGCCAAAAAAATTGATCTACTTCATAGGTGTGCAGATAACATACGGTTAATGGTCGTTCTAAATTACGTAGGACAATGGGAAATTCAACCAAGCAGTGGAATAATCCAATAATAACCACCACCACAAAATATAGGACCATGCCGTGCCACTTTTTTGGCCTGTCTCATTGTGTTTGTGTAATGTGCTCAGAGCATTGATAATCAGTCTGATTATGTGTGTTGGTTTTAATGAAAATAAAGTGAACTAAATGCATTCCTTTTGTCTTTACTTTCCAGGCTCTCATTACATTGTGCCTCATATTTGTTTATAATAACCTTATATCTATTTATAACAACACCTCATTTGCTCTACTTTACCTAAAGCTGACAAATAACACCTATGACATTAACATAGTAATTTATAATATTGTGCATATGGGGTAAAGATGCTAGACTCGGTACGTAGTTCATTGCACCCTTTAATTACTCAGTGAACTTATATTTGTTAATAATAGGGTCATATTCTTGTCACTTTACTTAGAGCTGACAAATAAGATGATATTGCATAGCTGTTTATAATTGTGTGCTGTACGGAGATGTATAAATTATTATAACTTTATTACATATACTTATAGCTATAGATATATATAGGACTACAGTAGTAGTCAAAACTCTTTATGCATCACTATACACATTTAGCAAAGCAAAGTAGTTATGATGCATCATAAAACTGACAAGTGAGTAGGTAGATCTTGACATATTTATAATGCATTATTCAGATTAAAATTATAATCATTCATAATTAGCTGTCATAATGCATCATGAAGTTGGTTATGACGACTTGTGAATACATATAGATGGTAATAATGAGCATTACAATGCTTTATAGACACCTTATAAAACATTATGAATGCATTCATAGGGCGTTATAAATACAACCTTCATAGAAAGTATTACCTTTCTTTCTTTTTTCTCTGTGCCTGAAGTTCAGACATTTCTGAAGATTTCAGGCCTATTGGACATGAAGACATAGTAGGCATAGTATTAGAATAAAGATGATAAGTTTGAATATTTGTTGAACCAAATCAGGTGAAACGTGCTTGAGACACACACTATTTCAGACTAACATTATATAAAATAGGGTAGACTAGACTAATTTGTAAAATCGATTTGAAATGTTTTAACTTCCTATGGAATGGGCATTTTTGTGTCTAGACCAGGTCTTGTGAAGCCGTGTGCAAAAGTAGATCAAAATAAAATGAAAAATGAGTCATTTAGACCATTATTTGCTAAGGCAGTGTTTTTCAACATTTTTTGTGCCACGGCACACTTTTGACACTTAAAATGTCCCACGGCACACTAACATCCTGTGTGCAGAAAAAATAAACATACCATAGCCTAAAATTTCAAATAATACATAGATATGGCCTTATTATGGCTTCTATGCAAGACCTGCTCAATAAAACAAGCGCCCTCTGATTCATTTGTAGGTGACTATATCTAATTTAATTGTTGTTATGAACTGGATATGTGATGATTCTGTGAATACTGGATATGGGTCCCCCATTGTACAATGCCTGCATACCACAAATAGTGCAATCATACAATCAATGAGGGCATGTGGTTATGAATTATTTGATGCAACAGTTGCTTTTCTGGACCAGTGAGTGACATTTGGGTAATTTTCTGCGGCACACCTGATGATCTCTCACGGCACACTAGTGTGCCCCGGCACAGTGGTTGAAAAACACTGTGCTAAGGTATGCTCATGTGTTTTGTAAAATGCCCAATGGAAACTCCCCATAGGACTTTTGGTTACCCAAAATGCATACTGACAATAAAAGCCTTACTGTGTGGTTTCTGGACTATTTGGATTGTTTGTCAGAGGTTCTGATGGAATGACTACACTATGGAATAATTACAGAAATGTCTGCATTTTCTTTGTTGGTTCAATGGGTGTGGATAAGATGGATTATACATCTGCACAACAAATATTTGATAAAACAATGGATTCCTGTGACTATTTCAATACCCAATTTGCTGCATCTATCTTATTGATACCCACTGCAGCTAGAAGGTAGGGAAGCACCGGAGGGGGAGGAGGGTAATTTGATACAATTTAATTGAGACATAGTAAGATTAATCTGACAATGTAAGGCACTATACAGATTGTACATGAAAAAGGTTGTCATATATGGATTCCCAAGTGTCCAAGCTTTCAAATGGTGTATAACATTACTATGCTACATAGCAATATGGTGCAATTGATTTATAATGTTGGGGGAGAGGGGGGTGGGTGTGTTGTGGAGGGCACACTGTTTCATAACAAGTGTTATCCTGCAGCCTAGGTTACTTACAGATTGTGGCATTGTGCTAGTTAGTTTGTTTAACCAACCAATAAAGTTGTGTTGTGTGAATAGTGTTCACACTACATGTTAAACTGTAGCCTACCCTATAGGCACAGGCTACTTCAGATCAGGTCACTGAACGTTTCTTAAAGACATGTCACTGATTTTGTCTCTGAGCAAGATCAGTATAGCAAAGATCAGTATAGCAAAGGCTAATGTGAATAATTAAAGAGTTAAATGTGAATAATTAACGAGTTAAACGTTTTGCACAGCCCAGTTTAGGAGACATTTAACTCTTTAGGTTATTCACATTAGCCTTTGCTATACTGATAAGGTCTGTGTATTTGCTTCACCTTTTGCCGATCTAGACCAAGTACAGCACGTAACCTATTCATCAAATTAACTCGTTGTGTCTATATTTCTGTCTCATATCGCTAACTTTAACAACATTAAAACAAAACCGCCAATGCTACGTTGCTACTACACTAATCTCAACGTCTTTTGCTAACAGAAGTTGAAAGTTTCAACTAGCCCACCTTTGACATCTCTAGGCACCTCTCCTTGCCGTGCTCACATTCCAGCTGACATTTCTGCGCTCACAAAAGGAGGCTATACCTGCGCGAGCGTTCTGTTCACGTTGCCTCTGCAGCAACAAGCTTCCACTGATGTTTAGTAAACGCACATAGCCTAACATTAGTTGCTGAAATTTTTAATGGCAACACCATTATGTGTTTGCGTCTGCACAATAGTAAACTCAGCTCACATTGACCCCCCCCCCCCCCCAAATATTTTCTCATCGGTTCTGCACAAACCACGTAAGTCAGTCATTTTGGATTCAAAACGGCGAATTTCGCCGAAAGGTGAGGAGTTTGCATGCCTGGACGTTATCTTGCGATACTGCTTTAAAACTTGTCTTCACACAGAAGGACTTAGCACATTTCTGGATGTATACACACTCGGAATACACTGATCTGTCAAACAAGGCATTGATGTTTCTGATGCCTTTTGCCACAACATATCTGTGTGAAACTGGGTTTTCAGTGCTTGTGGCATTAAAAACAAAGTATAGAAATAAACTGGATGTTGAGCCTGATCTCCGCTTAAAGCTGACATCCATTCAGCCAGACATCAAGAATTTGACAGACAGGTGCTATACACACACACACACACACACACAGCATCAGTATCACCCTTCTCATTAGGTTAGGTGCTATGCATCACATGACAGGGGAGAGAGAGAGGGGTGGTGCGTGTGTGTCTGAGCGCATCCAAGACAGAGAGCATCCTGATTGGCCTGTTTCGCTAAATCAACCAATCAGTTTTCAGTTACAAAACTGAAAAAAACAGCTAGAAACCAGCTTATGCTAGTAGCTGGTTTTAGCTGGTCTTTGCTGGTTTTCTTCCAGCTCTTGCTGGTCTTTGCTCGTGTAGCTGGTTGGACCACCATCTGGATATGCTGGCGTGACCATCTGAGGAAGCTGGTCATGCTGGTTTGACCAGCCTGTCGTGTGGGATACAGCTGGTGCAAGATGGTCATGCTGGTGACCAGCTTGCCAAGCTTGACATTGTTGGTGTAAGATGGTCATGCTGGTTTGACCAACATAAGCTGGCACGGCCAGTTAAACCAGCAGTGTAGACCAGCAACACCAGCTAAAATGACCAGCTTGAGGTGGTACGACAAGCAAAACCAGCTGAATTACCATCGTTAGGTGGGTAAACCAGCTGAAGGTATGTTTTTGCAAGAGATTTGCTGGTCTAGCTTGTCAACCATCATAGGGTGGTCAAACAAGCTTGTCAACAAGCTGGTCAACCAGCAAACCACCTTTAGCTGGTCAGGCTGTTTTTTTCAGCAGGGATATTCTACATAATACGGCAAAACATGCTGGACGGGGTTTTTTGGAAGTAAGTTTGTATCCTTTCAATAACCTACAAATAGCTTGATATGCTGTGGTGTAATGAATTATATCTATTGCAGGTGGCTGGATTTGACCCTGAAGATCTGGCAGTGGATGTTAGGCACTGGTTTAGAGTCAGTACAAACCGTAAAGGTTACCTAACAGGTTTGTGATTTAATCAGCAGCACTATAGTGTGAGTGGCATGCAGAAGACTTTCATTAGACTGAAATGTAACATTCTCACGACAGAATTCTGTGAGTTGCATGAATCCGAGTATATGGAGATACTTCAGCATATATCCATTCGGTGGCTGAGCCTGGAGCGCTGCTTGACTTGAATTTTACAGCAGTACGCACCACTCACCAGCTATTTCAAGTCAGCAAGTAAGTTGCATATTTCACTGACATGAATGTAAGTTTCTTCTAGAGATGGGCATGTAAATGTATACTATGTACTATGTGTGTTTTTTTTTTTTCAGATGAGAAACAACCAAGATTCAGAAGGTTGGTGAATACATTCTCTGACCCATTCACAGAGGTCTACCTGCTTTTCTACCAGGCAACACGCCCAGCCTTCTCCTCCCTAAACCTCCTCCTTCAGAGAGAGAAGTCTTCAATCTTCCTTCTCTATGAAGAGGTAAAATATGAGGGTTCAGCTGTTTCTTTAATGTTGTTTTTCATTTGCTGTTACTAAAATCTTCACTGAATTGCAACTTTGTAGATGACCAAGTTAATTCGCAAGCTGTGCGGAAGGTTTTTGAAAGTTGAGGCACTGCAGTGCAGAACAGTGAGATCCATTACATGGATCAATCAAATCATCTGCCTGGTAATGCTCCCCAAGTCTTCCCCTATATGCAAATACAAAAACTCTCCACATACAGACCACTAATGGCTTATTCAGTTATGACACTGAGGATGTCACTTGATGTAAAGGGATAGATACTTTAAGAGGATGTCTGTGAAGATTCTCATTTATCCAGGTCATGGTAGTCAAACGTGTTCAGTTATATGCAACTGGACTTTTTGGAACCTAAAGACATTTCATATTTTATCCAAAAGGCTTCTTGAGTTCAGCCCTAGTGCTGGGGGGTTTTAAGCTCCAAAAATAATTGCAGTTGTATATAACTGAAGACTTTTTTATTTTGAGAGGAGTATGTAAATTGGAAACTGTGGAAGTTGTTTACCTTCCTAAGTTTAAGTCTTTGATTTATGTCTGATAGGACAAAAGCTGAACATTGGGTTTACAACTGCAGCATACCCTTAACAGGCTCCTTGATGCAGGAGATTTCACACCACAGCAAGTGGAGAGGTTCCACCAGGCAGTGCTGGCATTTCTGATAGAGGCAGTTGAGTATGCTATGGCAAAACTACCCCTGAAAGAGACCCTGCTGAAACATGCCAGATTTGTTGACGTCCAGCAGAGAACTGAGTGTGAAGTGCATGATGCTGCATACTTTGTGGATAGGTAAAGGTAAACATTTGGAATCGATTGCGAAGTTTGATCACATTTGATAAAAAAGCCCTTTCTTTCTCCTACTTCAGTACACATTGTGTTCTTTAGGTTTCCTGAGCTGCTTCCATACCATGGACTCCAAGAGCAAGATCAGCTGAGTGAGGAGTTTCTGGAATACCAGTTGATGGACATCCCTTTGCCCCAAGACCCAGCTACGTTCGACATTGAGGCTTTCTGGGAGAATATGACTTCACTGAAAAATAGGGTAAGAAATATATGAAGGTTGTATTTATAACGCCCTATGAATGCATTCATAATGTTTTATAAGGTGTCTATAAAGCATTGTAATGCTCATTAATTACCATCTATATGTATTCACAAGTCGTCATAACCAACTTCATGATGCATTATGACAGCTAATTATGAATGATTATAATTTTAATCTGAATAATGCATCATAAATATGTCAAGATCTGCCTACTACTTGTCAGTTTTATGATGCATCATAACTACTTTGCTTTGCTAAATGTGTATAGTGATGCATAAAGAGTTTTGACTTCTAGTCCTATATATCTATAGCTATAAGTATATGTAATAAAGTTATAATAGTTTATACATCTCCGTACAGCACACAATTATAAACAGCTATGCAATATCATAAGTGTTATTTGTCAGCTCTAAGTAAAGTGACAAGAATATGACCCTATTATTAACATATACTGTATAAGTTCACTGAGTAATTAAAGGGTGCAATAAACTAAGTTCCGAGTCTAGCATCTTCACCCCATATGCACAATATTATAAATTACTATGTTAATGTCATAGGTGTTATTTGTCAGCTTTAGGTAAAGTAGAGCAAATCAGGTGTTGTTATAAATAGATATAAGGTTATGAACAAATATGAGGCACAATGCAATGAGAAATTCAGACTCTCATTTCATTGTAGGATAATAGGGTCATATTCTTGTCACTTTACTTAGAGCTGACAAATAACACTTATGATATTGCATAGCTGTTTATAATTGTGTGCTATAGGGAGATGTATAAATTATTATAACTTTATTACATATACTTATAGCTATAGATATATAGGACTACAGTAGAAGTCAAAACTTTATGCATCGCTATACGCATTTAGCAAAGCAAAGTATAGTTATGATGCATCATACAACTGACAAGTGAGTAGGCAAATCTTGACAAATTTATGATGCATTATTCAGATTAAAATTATAATCATTCATAATTAGCTGTCATAATGCATCATGAAGTTGGTTATGACGACTTGTGAATACATATAGATGGTAATAATGAGCATTATAATGCTTTATAGACACCTTATAAAACATTATGAATGCATTCATAGGGCGTAATAAATACAACCTTCATAGAAAGTGTTACCGAAATATTCAGCACACACACATTGACATGAGCAACTTAATAACTGTAAAAAATATTTAGGAGTGTAATTAGGCTTTTTTTTGGTATTTATTTTTCAAAGTTAACTGGAATGAGCAGATTTCCAAGGCTGTCTACGATTGCCAAACTCGTGTTAGTACTGCCACACTCAAATGCAGATGCAGAAAGGGTATTTCCCATGGTGGGGCTTAATAAGTTAGTACTGCCACACTCAAATGCAGATGCAGAAAGGGTATTTCCCATGGTGGGGCTTAATAAGTTAGTACTGCCACACTCATATGCAGATGCAGAAAGGGTTTTTTCCATGTGGGGGTGGGGCTTAATAAAACCAAAACCAGGAACGCGCTGGCTCTGGATGGAACTCTCATCTATCATGACTGTAAAAATGGCTGACATTGAACCCCAGTGCGTTAAATGGGAGCCCCCAGTGTCAGTCATCAAGGCATCAAACACACAACATCACTCATAAACACACACACACACACACGGACAGAGCCACCACCATTGTTCAAGAGACCATTTTGGGGCTAAATGTGCTTTGTCTCATTTGGTTGTTTTCTGTTTGTTTAGAGCAGAATGAGCCACTGATGTTCAAAGGGCCCATTTGGGTGAAATTAGTATTATAATTTATGTTATTATTATTTACTATAGGATTCTAGAATAAATAAAACAGTGTCTTCTAAATAATGGAATTTGTGCTCTCTCATGAAGCTGGGTCGATTGGTCGTGGGTCTGTTGATCGGGGGGAGGGGGCGTGGTGCCACGAGTAGTTCAAGCAGACATAGGACTTTCATGTACTTCGATCAGGGGGGAGGGGGCGTGGCACTGTGCCAATGCCACGCCCCCTCCCCCCTGAGAAACAAAGGGTCTGTCTCATTCCGAATACTTACGTCAGTGCACTGCTAATGTGCACTGACCACTTACAGCCGTAGTGCCCACTTTTGATCGTTAGTATTGTTCCAAAAGGAACACTTATGTTAAAAAGCTTACCGGAAATGACGGTATGACGTGACGAACGCAACACACGTGAACGCGAATTTTCAGCCCGCCAAAAATATATGCCGGCGTTTGTTTACAAACACACACGTTCATTAACCAATCGTTCACAGCATGTGGAAACTACATCGCCTCCGACGCCAACGCAGGATCCTCCTACTATTGGCTGAACATGAGGTATTTTCATGTATTTTACAAACACCTATCATGCACAAGTTGCAGTGCAGCAGTAGGCTACACCAGTAGGATTAATCAATCACTTTACCTTTTCAAAACAGTCAGGAGCAGTTCCTTGCATTAAGTTGATGAATTACTAAATGTACACAGCAGGTTCACAGACGTTTTACCATTTCATGTCACAATACTTCAATGCAATTACTAAATGTTTTTTCACTGTTTATATAAATGTTATGCAGGACAGTGACAGTAAGCTGCTAGTTATTATTTTACCATCAGTACTTCAGTGTGCTCCAAGTGGATAAACAATTAAAAGCTCTATCAGTATAAGACTTCACAAAAGTGTATGAATTTGTGCTCAAAATGTTAAGTGATCTTTACACTAACATACACCAAGCAATAGGCAACAGAATAGACAGGCCTATTGATATGCTCTATCATGTACTAATTCTGATGAATGTTAAGAAAAGACAATGAATTAAGGAAAACACAGTAACAGAACCAGATATTCACTTTATTTTCAACAAAAAAACATAATTAATTCACTTTCCTCTCCCCACTCACAGCGTCCTCCCAGCCCCAGAAAGTACTGCCAGATTAATAACACAGTGCCAGTGTTGGCACTATACTTTGATGGCCACAGTGACATGAGGGTTGACTATCGCCTTTCAAGGGTGTCCTTCAACGCACTCATGGATGTGTTGGGCAGGCAATGCGACCATGGCTGCGGCCCAGAAATCGACACCCTGATCTTTCTTTTCTGGCTTGCCACGCCCTCCTCCTACCGTGTGGTTGCCAGGGCCTTTGCCATGCCCCGGGCAACTATTCACCGGGTAGTCCACAGGGCGAGTGGGAAGATCGCCGCTCTACTGTATCGAGTGGTCCGACATCCCACCGCAGAAGAGCTCCCTCACCTCGGGGGTCGCTTTGCCCGTCTGGCCAGATCTGCAGCCTTCAACCGTGTGGTTGGTGCCATCGATGGCTGTCATGTCAGAGTGAAGCCCCCAGCACAAGATGCCGCCTGTTATTTTAACAGGAAGCTCTTTTACTCCATCCAGCTGCAGGCCATCTGTGATAACGTGGGGAAGTTCCTCGATGTGTTCGTGGGGTACTGTGGGTCAGTTCATGATGCCAGAGTACTGAGGAACAGCCCCATCTACTATCAGCAGTCCTACCCTCCACCAGGATACAGCATACTTGGAGATGGGGGCTACCCCTGCCTGTCCCAGCCCATCAGCCTCATCACACCCTTCAGACAGCCCGTTCGCAACCACCTCCAGGCTCGCTTTAACAACAGCTTGTCAAAGGCCAGGAGCATTGTTGAGCGGTCCTTTGGGATGCTGAAGACAAGATGGAGGTCCATCTTCTTCAAGGCTCTGGAAGTGGATGTGACTTACGTGCCGGAGGTCATCGTCTGTTGCACTGTTCTGCATAATATATGTATGAGCAACGGAGACCTGCTGGAGCCAGATGCTGATGTCAGGAGGGCACGAAGACCAGCACCAGCACCTCCAGGAGCCGTCTCTGGTGCAGAGCAGAGACAGAGGATGGCAATGGCATGTTATGTCCCTGACCATGATTACATTTAAAAATTTAAAATGTATGATTGTTTTTTGATTTCGTCTGGCATGTTAAAAAACAAAACAAATCTGAATAAATTACATGACCATTCTGCAAAATCTAATGTGTTCAACATTATTAAACATTGTATTAAGCATTGTATGGTTCAATTCATACACCAGAGGTAAATACATTGTCTACTTCTTATCAGTTTGATAAAGTAGGTAGGTAGTATTTTTAGGAATTGATCAATCATTAATTTGACTTTACCAATTAGTTCAAAGGTAAACACACAAGTGTACAACCAATTCCTGTAAAGCTTTTACCAAGTTCTCCCATCTCTTCCTGATGGCCTTGGCATCCAGCCTCCCCTCCAACCCCTTTTTCTTAATGAATTCCCTGGTAAGAAACACAATAGCAGATCATATCAATGCATTAAATAATACAGAGGCCCACTACCAGATCATTTAACATGGCATGAGTACTGGGTTCGCCCACCTAATATGTTATGTTACACATGAAATGCAACTACAATATTTCTTATGTTTTGTTTGCAACAACAATATCACAACATTTATTTTGAGGAGATTATTTATCCTGGGGTTGGGCCAGAGATGCATAGACTGCTTTACATGTGTTTAGCCTCCACTACAGCACTGTCAATAACAACGAGCATATGTGATCACGTTAGTTTGAAGTAAAGAACGTAGCGTAATACAACTGGTAATGCAATGTACTTACTCGAATCCAGTAAGGGTCGCATTTCTCCTCCCCGTAAACAAATCTGCGTTGGCAGCACGCCATGGGATAAGCTCCCATGTATCTTCGTCCGTCCCTAAAACCGATCAAAATACCTCGATGAGACAAAAGGAACTCACCTTGCCCATCAATAGTATACGTGATATCAAACATTACAATGGCACAACACTGTATTCACGAGCACATAGTCACGAAGCCAGTTTCATAACTTACTAGCGTTCACACAGATAACGTGCTCGTCCCAATGGATGGTTTAACGTGTTAGGTAGCATTAACATATAACGTTACGTTAACTCGCCAAATGATTATGTCGGCTTCAATCTGTGAGGCCACGTAAGTAATGCATTATAAGTCAGTAAACGTTTCGTATTACTGCTGTTACTTGCATTAATACGATAGAGTTCACATTTATAACGTGCTCGTCCCAATGGCTGGCTTAACGTGGCTTAACGTTGTAGGTAGCTAGGTAGCATTAACATGTAACTTACGCTAATTAACTCGCCAAATTATTATATCGGCTTCAGTCAGTGAGGGACATGTAAGTGATGCATTAGACGACAGTACAATGCCTCGTATTACCACCATTACTTACATTTATACGATTGCGGTGTCGCAGCTCCGGCAGTCTCGGCTGAATTGTCCGACATTATTTTCAAAATTGGAAAATCTTCCCGACGTCCCTGGTCCCTCCCTTTCCGCTTTGTAGTCAAGATGGCGTCCGTTTAGTGCGAGTAGGGACCATCGTTGTACACTGAATTTTGTGACCGTTTTTAGGGGGTCATCCGGGTACCTGCAGTGCACTGACTTTTTGTGTTATCTACACTATATACTTAAAACTAAGTGTTCGAAGTGTAGAAGTAGGCGGAATGAGACAGACCCAAAGTCTCACTCCTTGCAAACTTCAAAACTTGAGAGCCCTGGATTTCAATGTGTAAGACATTGTTAGAAAGCTTAAAACCTACACTTTCAGAATCTGTGAATAACTCAAAATGCCTCAAAACGCACTTGCGACCCTCAATTCCACGCCTGGTCACATATGTATCTCCAATTCTAGGGAGTTTTTCCTCACCCCTGTTACTCATGGGCCTTCTCTGATTGTTAAAGGAATTATCCGGAGTAAAATGCACTTTAGATCGGTTTACGGATGATTGGGGGTACATACGTTGAGTTGACATCAAAATCATGTAATTCGGATGTGTTTTGAGAAAGTTCAATGGTACCATTTTCAGTCAAAACTCGTAGCCTGGAAGTTAGCAGGGCATATCAATTTCGCCGATACAAAACACTATTTTTATACCTCTTCTACAGTTCCAAACAAAATGGAAATTCACAATTTTGTCGCCATTTTTTTTTTTTTTTAAAAAACATAGTCCAGTATTTCTTTCGAAATTGAAATGAAGTTGTATGGACTGGACTATGTTTTTTTTTAAACGGCGACGAAATTGTGAATTTCCAGAGCGTGTTACAACACACTCAGCAATCGACTCCTACGGACTTTCCCCTGAAGATGGCAGCAAAGATGGCAACATTTCCGGAAAGGTACTGGCTTGATGAAATTCATTCTGGACTCTCTATCCGACCACATAAAGACCTCGGGATACTTCGGTTTGGCTTTAGGGACCCTCTACTCACTACCACATAAGTGTTATGTTGTTTGGAACTGTAGAAGAGGTATAAAAATAGCGTTTTGTAGCGGCAAAATTGATATGCCCTTCTTACTTCCAGGCTACGAGTTTTGAGTGAAAACGGTACAATCGAACTTTCTCAAAACACATCCGAATGACATGATTTTGATGTCAACTCAACGTATGTACCCCCAATCATCCGTAAATCGATCTAAAGTGCATTTTACTCCGGATAATTCCTTTAACACTCTGTAAAGCGCCATGAGACATGTGTAATGTTTTGGCGCTCTATAAGTGAAATTAAATTGAAAATGTTTAATTGAATTTAAATTGTTGTCAGTGCACCACAATGTTAGGTGCTGGACCTCCTCCCTGTAGGCTGTCTCATCATTGTTGCTGATGAGACCAATCACTGTAGTGTCGTCTGCAAAATTGACAATGGTGTTAGAGCCATGTACAGGTGTGCAGTCATAGGTGAAGAGGGAGTAAAGGAGAGGACTCAGCACACATTCCTGTGGTACACCAGTGTTCAGGGTGATGGCTGAGGAGATGTGATTAACATAACAGACTGAGGTCCTATGCTTGAGAAGTTGCTAGATGAATTATCACATTATTATATTAATTCCAAGAAACTCAAAAAGTACAGTAGGAGGCAGAGCTCTCAGCTATTGCGCACCCCTCCTCTGGAATAATCTCCCTTCCTCAATTCGACTAGCAGGCACCGTCCCTATTTTTAAGTCTAGACTTAAAACATACCTCTTTACTGCCTCCCAGTGTTGGGTATGGTGTGGTGTGAAACTTCACCCACCTCAGGGATTTTTGGAATGGACCACCCTTCTGAGTGTGACTGGCACCCCTGACCATACCTGCGCTGGTGTCGACTACCCCTCACCATGCCTTAGTTATGCTGCTATAGCATAGTGCTGTCATGAACTTTTCATGTGTCATGCCGTACAACCCCCCCCCTCTTTTCTCCCCTTCTCTCTCTCTCTCAACTCTCCCTCTCTTGCCTATTCTCACTATGGTTTACTGTAACAATTTATTGACATTAACCATTTTGATTTTCAGTAATACTAACCCACTCTACATCTGTCTTTCTTCCCCCTTACCTCACTTGTGAGGTATATCATCACCAGTCATCAGCCCTCCGTGTGCTTGGCCCTCCTCCATCCTTGACTGCCCTATTACTGTCCCCCTATCTGGATTCCTGGCCCATACAGCCTAGCGACCCATCACCTGCCTATGACAACTCTGCCTGGATTCCTGGCCCTGGACAATTCCAACGCTGGACTATTTGAACTTTCTGTCACTAAATTATGATTAATGCATTATCATACCGGATACGTAATCATCACACCTCTTGTAACTTTCACCTAAGGTGGCTTTAAACACCATGTCCTATTCTCTACACCTGACTATCATATTCATTTATCATGTAAACAGACCTTACTGTCCTGTATTTGACCCTAGGCAGATGGGTCAGGCCCTTGAGTCGTTGATCTGCTCGAGGTTTCTTCCTATATGTATCTCCAATTCTAAGGAGTTTTTCCTCGACCCTGTTACCCATGGGCCCTCTTGTCTTTTCTTCCTTTCTTGTCTTTTTTTCTGATTGTCTAACACTGTAAAGCACCATGATACATGTGTAATGTTTTTGCGCTCTATAAGCACAATAAATTGAAATTGATGAATTATAAAATCTCCTCCACAGTGATCCAAGAAAGACATCAGCCACATTTGCAGAAGATACTTTTAATTATTAATAACAATCTTGAGTTGAAAAATGTTCAGTCAGCCATTCTTGCAGAAGTTCTTTTAGTTATTAACAATCATTGTTTAAAAATGTCAGGAAGACAGATATGACATTCCACCCCAGTTCTACATCAAAACCTTGTAGAAAGAGAAATCACTTTGAAAAGTGTGAATATGTGTGACCCTCTAAGACAGATGAATGTTTACTCTGAAAATCTGGACATCTTGACTTGACAGTATAGGAATATGATGAGAATAGAGATAGTTTGGATTTATGAGAGAGCAGATTATGAGAGAGCAGATTATGAATGGAAAAGGAGTGTGGATTTATGAGAGAGCAGATTATGAGAGAGCAGATTATGAATGGAAAAGGAGCATGGACAGCAAAGAGTCCAAACATGTGATTGTGCTTTTTGATGTGATGTGAGTGGCATGGTTTGTTCAAAGCGACTAACAAATGTCAATTAATCACAGGGACAGAGCAACTTGGGTTAAGTGCCTTACTCAAGAGTACAACTTGGGTTAAGTGCCTTGCTCAAGAGTACAACTTGGGTTAAGCACCTGCACTACACCATCATTGCTTAGTGTTTAGAATAAGAATTAAGTATGTTGTTAGAATAAGAATTAAGTATAGTTTCAGAAAAAAGGATACATATGATTGAAGAAAAAGGGGCAAACATGGTTTAAGAAAAAGGAGCAAGTATGATTTCAGAAAAAAAACGGTAAGTATGATTTTAGGAAAAGGGGTAAGTATGGTTTTAGAGTAAGTATGGTTTCAGAAAAAGGGGTAAGTATGGTTTTAGAGTATAGAGTCAGTATGGTTTAAGAAAAAGCAGTAAGTATGGTTTCAGAAAAAGGGGTAGGTATTGTTTTAGAGTAAGTATGGTTTCAGAAAAAGGGGTAAGTATGGTTTTAGAGTATGGAGTCAGTATGTTTAAGAAAAAGGAGTAAGTATGGTTTCAGAAAAAGGGGTAAGTATGGTTTTAGAGTAAGTATGGTTTCAGAAAAAGGGGTAAGTATGGTTTTAGAGTATAGAGTCAGTATGGTTTAAGAAAAAGCAGTAAGTATGGTTTCAGAAAAAGGGGTAGGTATTGTTTTAGAGTAAGTATGGTTTCAGAAAAAGGGGTAAGTATGGTTTTAGAGTATGGAGTCAGTATGTTTAAGAAAAAGGAGTAAGTATGGTTTCAGAAAAAGGGGTAAGTATGGTTTTAGAGTATGGAGTTAGTATGTTTAAGAAAAAGGAGTAAGTATGGTTTCAGAAAAATGGGTAAGTATGGTTTTAGAGTATGGAGTTAGTATGTTTAAGAAAAAGGAGTAAGTATGGTTTCAGAAAAATGGTTGTGAGGAGTATGGAGTCAGTATGGTTTTAGAGCAAGGGGTCAGAATAGTTTTAAGAACATGGAAAATATTATTTCAGTGTAAGGGGAGAGTATGGTTTCAGAGTAAGGGGTGAGTATGGTTTAAGGGTCTGTAAGGGGTATTAGGGGGTTTTAGGGGTATTAGGAGTATTAAGGTCTGTAAGGGGTGAGTATGGTTTAAGGGTCTGTAAGGGGTATTAGGGGCTGTAAGGGATATTAGGAGTATTAGGGTCTGTAAGGGGTAAGGGGTATTAGGAGTATTAGGGACTGTAAGGGATATTAGGAGTATTTCCTAGGGTTAAGATTGCAACAAGATTGATGCATGAGGTATGAAGTATAAGATGCAGATTATATCTATGATGTGTGTTTGTGTGTGTGATAAGATTGATGCATGAGGTATGAAGAGATTGTTTAAGTATTCCATTGTATTCTGGTGTGCACTCTGAAATGCTATGAAATGGCTGAAGCCTCCTTAAACGGCTACATATGTGTCCTTTACACACATTGAGGTTCATTTTATTTACAAAACAAATAACACGTTATCACAGCACTGTGCATTTCTCTATTGTGTGTGTGTGTGTGTGTGTGTGTGTCAGTGCAACTACAAGTCAGAGGCCTGTAACCTGAACATAAGGCATGTGTGGAAGGGTGTATGTGTACGTGTTTGGTCTGAGTGTGTGTGTGTTTGTGTCTGTACATACTGTGTGTGTGGTCTGTACATGTGTGTGTTTGTGTGGTCTATACATGTGTATGTGTGTGTGGTCTATACATGTGTGTGTGTGTGTGGTCTATACATGTATGATTTCATCTGTACATGTTTGTATGTGTTTGTGTGCATGCGCTCTGTATTTGCATGTGTGTGTGTGTGTGTGTGTAGTTGCATGTGTGTGTGTGTGTGTGTGTGTGTGTGTGTGTCCATGTGCAGGTCAGCAGGAAGAGGCGCTGATTTTGGCTGAAATCTCCACATCAGATTTAGCGATGAGGAGTCGCAGACGTCCACCGCCCAGTCGGATGAGATCCACCGCACTAAAAAACAACACACACACACACACAATAAGATGAAATCCACCAAACTAAAGAACAACACACACACACACACACACACAAACACACACACAATAAGATGAGATCCACCACACTAAAGAACAACACACACACACAATAAGATGAGATCCACCGCACTAAAAAACAACACACACACACACAAACACACACACACAATAAGATGAGATCCACCGCACTAAAAAACAACACACACACACACAATAAGATGAGATCCACCGCACTGAGAAACAACACACACACACACACAAACACACACAAACACACACACAATAAGATGAGATCCACCACACTAAAGAACAACACACACACACACACAATAAGATGAGATCCACCGCACCACAAAATGGCATTATTATCATTATATGCTATACTGTAAGTTCTGTTACCCATCGGCCGTTTAAGTCCCCCATAAAGGCTTCTTTTACCCCTCGGCCGTTTACTTAAGTGCCCTCATGAAGGCTTCTGTTACCCCTCAGCCGTTTACTTAAGTGCCTCATGAAGGCTTCTGTTACCGGTCGGTCGTTTAAGTGCCTCATGAAGGCTTCTGTTACCCCTCCGCCGTTTACTTAAGTGCCTCATGAAGGCTTCTGTTACCCCTCAGCCGTTTAAGTGCCCCATGAAGGCTTCTGTTACCCCTCGGCCGTTTAAGTGCCTATTGAAGGCTTCTGTTACCCCTCGGCCGTTTAAATGCCTCATGAAGGCTTCTGTTACTCCCACGGCAATCCAGACTTTTTTCATCTGTGGTCCCCCGATGGCGTGTGTGTGTGTGTGTGTGTGTGTATGTGTGTGCGTGTGTGTGTGTGTACCTCTGGTAATCCGCTCCTATAAGGCTGGCTCCGTTAACGGCTAGGATGCGATCTCCGATTCGGAGGCGACCATCTGAAGCTGCAGGGCCGTCTGGGATTAACGTCCGCACATAGATTCCTGGAGCCTTCAACTCCGTGTGCTAACACACACACACACACACACACACTATCAGTAGTCGCAGGTACATTCTCAGATCTATGTGTGTGTGAGTGTGTGTGTGTACTCACCAGGCCGTCGATCAAACCCATGCCAAGCCCGTAGGGTTATGTGTGTGTGTGCATGAGTGAGTGTGTATGTGTGTGTGTGTGCATGAGTGTGTGTGTGTGTACTCACCAGGCCGTCGATCAGACCCATGCCCAGCCCGTAGGGTTATGTGTGTGTGTGCATGAGTGTGTGTGCATGAGTGTGTATGTGTGTATGTGCATGAGTGTGTGTGTGTGTACTCACCAGGCCGTCGATCAGACCCATGCCCAGCCCGTAGGGTTATGTGTGTGTGTGCATGAGTGTGTGTGTGTGTACTCACCAGGCCGTCGATCAGACCCATGCCAAGCCCGTAGGGTTATGTGTGTATGTGTGTGTGTGTGCATGAGTGTGTGTGTGAGTACTCACCAGGCCGTCGATCAGACCCATGCCCAGCCCGTAGGGTCCCTTCTCCAGCTCCACTACAAACACGGAACACACGCTGTTACCGCGGCAACCAGGAACAGGGAAAGGGAACCCACCCAGGGAGCCTATAGACACACACACACGCACACACACACACGCTGTTACTACGACTACTGGGAACAGGGAAAGGGAACCCACCCAGGGAGCCTAAAGACACACACACACACACACACACACACACACACACATAAACACACACACATACACACACACACACACGCACACACGCTGTTACTACGACTACTGGGAACAGGGAAAGGGAACCCACCCAGGGAGCCTAAAGACACACACACGCACACACACACACACACACACACTCCCTAGGGGGTATGCAGGGAATTTTTTTTGCAAAATAAACCATTAAATGGCACTTTCTGAAGAGTTTTGTGCAAAGAAATGGAGAAATCAAGTCTAAAATAATATGTGCGAAACTGCAGGGTTAAGAGCCGATACTACTGCATTGTTGTAGTATCAACCGGCAGACCTGGCAGCAGGGTTAAGAGCCGATACTTTGCATTGTTGTAGTATCAACCGGCAGACCCGGCGGCAGGGTTAAGAGCCGATACTTTGCATTGTTGTAGTATCAACCGGCAGACCTGGCAGCAGGGTTAAGAGCCGATACTTTGCATTGTTGTAGTATCAACCGGCAGACCCGGCAGCAGACACAAATTCACGGACGGGCATTACATTTTTCCAAGGGGGGCATTGATCACTGTTGAGGGAATTTAAATTGATCCAAGGGGGGCATTGATCACTGTTGAGGGAATTTAAATTGAGGGAATTTAAATTGATCCAAGGGGGGCATTGATCACTGTTGAGGGAATTTAAATTGATCCAAGGGGGGCATTGATCACTGTTGAGGAAACTTAAATTGATCCAAGGGGGGCATTGATCACTGTTGAGGGAATTTAAATTGATCCAAGGGGGGCATTGATCACTGTTGAGGAAACTTAAATTGATCCAAAGGGGGCATTGATCACTGTTGAGGGAATTTAAATTGATCCAAGGGGGGCATTGATCACTGTTGAGGAAACTTAAATTGATCCAAGGGGGGCATTGATCACTGTTGAGGGAATTTAAATTGATCCAAGGGGGGCATTGATCACTGTTGAGGGAATTTAAATTGAGGGAATTTAAATTGATCCAAGGGGGGCATTGATCACTGTTGAGGGAATTTAAATTGATCCAAGGGGGGCATTGATCACTGTTGAGGAAACTTAAATTGATCCAAGGGGGGCATTGATCACTGTTGAGGGAATTTAAATTGATCCAAGGGGGGCATTGATCACTGTTGAGGAAACTTAAATTGATCCAAAGGGGGCATTGATCACTGTTGAGGGAATTTAAATTGATCCAAGGGGGGCATTGATCACTGTTGAGGAAACTTAAATTGATCCAAGGGGGGCATTGATCACTGTTGAGGGAATTTAAATTGATCCAAGGGGGGCATTGATCACTGTTGAGGGAATTTAAATTGATCCAAGGGGGGCATTGATCACTGTTGAGGAAACTTAAATTGATCCAAGGGGGGCATTGATCACTGTTGAGGGAATTTAAATTGATCCAAGGGGGGCATTGATCACTGTTGAGGAAACTTAAATTGATCCAAGGGGGGCATTGATCACTGTTGAGGAAATTTAAATTGATCCAAGGGGGGCATTGATCACTGTTGAGGGAATTTAAATTGATCCAAGGGGGGCATTGATCACTGTTGAGGAAACTTAAATTGATCCAAGGGGGGCATTGATCACTGTTGAGGAAACTTAAATTGATCCAAGGGGGGCATTGATCACTGTTGAGGAAACTTAAATTGATCCCGGTAGACACTGGGGTTACAACAACTAAGTTGAAACAGATATCTAGTGCCAAAATGACTGAAGTGTGGCCTATAACTAGGCTCCGTATACAGACAGTAATTAAAAGCTTACATTTGACAATACATTCTAATATGAAAATGTAGATGTTTGGGGTAACCTATTGTTGTAAATATGAAAATGTAGATGTTTGGGGTAACCTATTGTTGTAACATGGGGCAGCTCAGAGAGCTCCGTGCGCAGGGATGGGGAGAGACAGTGAGAGGGGACGTGTGTTAGAACTGAGATGCGTGTGGAGAAAGTAGACTGTTGAGACTGAAGCGAGTAATATTCAAAATAATGCAAAAAATAAATCCGCAGATAAAACCGAAATCCTTGTTCATTTGCTATCAACGTTCAGATAGAGGGAAGGGAGTTATAGCCCTGAAGTTACGGATAAAATTGTCCCTGGAGGGGTAACATGAAGCTCCCCTATGTTCTCCGACTAGGTCAGAAGAAAATAGAGTAAAGGTTAACGCTATCAAACAAACCCAGAAACTACTAGGCCTACTTCTACTAACTACAATATGAGACATAGCCTACCTACGTGCCGATAAACCATATTTGTCATCGAATGACAGGGGTTAGTGCAGAAGTGAAGTAGGCTAGCCTAAACTGCACCACTAAAACCTCCTCTCAATAAACGTGATGAGCTTTGAAGCAGTCCATGGGATTGGGGAAGTGAGGTGCAGTCAGGCCCATGGGATTGGGGAAGTGGGGTTGGTTGGTGCAGTCCATGGGATTGGGGAAGTGGGGTTGGTTGGTGCAGTTCATGGGATTGGGGAAGTGGGGTTGGTTGGTGCAGTCCATGGGATTGGGGAAGTGGGGTTGGTTGGTGCAGTCCATGGGATTGGGGAAGTGGAGTTGGTTGGTGCAGTTCATGGGATTGGGGAAGTGTGGTTGGTTGGTGCAGTCCATGGGATTGGGGAAGTGGGGTTGGTTGGTGCAGTCCATGGGATTGGGGAAGTGGGGTTGGTTGGTGCAGTCAGGCCCATGGGATTGGGGAAGTGGGGTTGGTTGGTTGGTGCAGCCCATGGGATTGGGGGAGTGGGGTTGGTGCAGTCAGGCCCATGGGATTGGGGGAGTGGGGTTGGTTGGTGCAGTCCATAGGGTTGGGGAAGTGGGGTTGGTTGGTGCAGTCCATGGGATTGGGGAAGTGGGGTTGGTTGGTGCAGTCAGGCCCATGGGATTGGGGAAGTGGGGTTGGTTGGTTGGTGCAGCCCATGGGATTGGGGGAGTGGGGTTGGTGCAGTCAGGCCCATGGGATTGGGGGAGTGGGGTTGGTTGGTGCAGTCCATGGGATTGGGGGAGTGGGGTTGGTTGGTGCAGTCAGGCCCATGGGATTGGGGAAGTGGGGTTGGTGCAGTCAGGCCCATGAGATTGGGGAAGTGGGGTTGGTTGGTGCAGTCCATGGGATTGGGGAAGTGGAGTTGGTTGGTGCAGTCCATGGGATTGGGGAAGTGGGGTTGGTTGGTGCAGTCAGGCCCATGGGATTGGGGAAGTGGGGTTGGTTGGTTGGTGCAGCCCATGGGATTGGGGGAGTGGGGTTGGTGCAGTCAGGCCCATGAGATTGGGGAAGTGTGGTTGGTTGGTGCAGTTCATGGGATTGGGGAAGTGGGGTTGTTTGGTGCAGTTCATGGGATTGGGGAAGTGGAGTTGGTTGGTGCAGTCCATGGGATTGGGGAAGTGGGGTTGGTTGGTGCAGCCCATGGGATTGGGGGAGTGGGGTTGGTTGGTGCAGTCAGGCCCATGAGATTGGGGAAGTGGGGTTGGTTGGTGCAGTCCATGGGATTGGGGAAGTAGAGTTGGTTGGTGCAGTCCATGGGATTGGGGAAGTGGGGTTGGTTGGTGCAGTCCATGGGATTGGGGAAGTGGGGTTGGTTGGTGCAGTCCATGGGATTGGGGAAGTGGGGTTGGTTGGTGCAGTCAGGCCCATGGGATTGGGGAAGTGGGGTTGGTTGGTTGGTGCAGCCCATGGGATTGGGGGAGTGTGGTTGGTTGGTGCAGTTCATGGGATTGGGGAAGTGGGGTTGTTTGGTGCAGTTCATGGGATTGGGGAAGTGGGGTTGGTTGGTGCAGTCCATGGGATTGGGGAAGTGGAGTTGGTTGGTGCAGTCCATGGGATTGGGGATGTGGGGTTGGTTGGTGCAGCCCATGGGATTGGGGGAGTGGGGTTGGTTGGTGCAGTCCATGGGATTGGGGGAGTGGGGTTGGTTGGTGCAGATTGGGGAAGTGGGGTTGGTTGCAGTCAGGCCCATGGGATTGGGGGACTGGTTGGTTGGTGCAGTCAGGCCCATGGTTTTGGGGAGTGGGGTTGGTTGGTGCAGTCAGGCCCATGGGATTGGGGGAGTGTGGTTGGTTGGTGCAGTCCATGGGATTGGGGGAGTGGGGTTGGTTGGTGCAGTCAGGCCCATGGGATTGGGGGAGTGGGGTTGGTTGGTGCAGTCCATGGGATTGGGGGAGTGGGGTTGGTGCAGTCAGGCCCATGATATTGGGGAAGTGGGGTTGGTTGGTTGGTGCAGCCCATGGGATTAGGGAAGTGGGGTTGGTGCAGTCAGGCCTATGGGATTGGGGGAGTGGGGTTGGTTGGTGCAGTTCATGGGATTGGGGAAGTGGGATTGGTTGGTGCAGTCCATGGGATTGGGGGAGTGGGGTTGGTGCAGTCCATGGGATTGGGGAAGTGTGGTTGGTTGGTGCAGTCCATGGGATTGAGGAAGTGGGATTGGTGCAGTCAGTCCCATGGGATTGGGGAAGTGGGTTTGGTTGGTGCAGCCAAGCTCGTCCACGTCGGGCACAGATGATTTCCAGGTCGGGCCCGGCCCCCCAAAGCCCCCCCCCCCATGATGCCGGGACTGTCAACAGGTATTAGGGCATTTAGCATTTACATTACTGTTAATCAGTCATCACTTGATTACACATTGTAATACCTTAGGATATAAGAAGTGACCCATACAATGTGCCACATGTTGTGAAAAAGGTCAAGAAAAGTAAGATGCTTCATCAGTAAACCATTTAGAAGAGACCACCTCACAAAGACCACCTCAAAACACCTCACAGAGGTCCACTTCATAAAAACAAAATCAAATCTATCCTTGTGGAAAGGTTGCTTGGTAGCTCAAAGTAGGTCTAGCAAGTCTGATTTCTGTAATTAACAAAGATCAAACACAAATATGCTGACTTAATAGATTGCTAGTTTAGAGTAGCCAGTTAGCAGTTCTCATGGCAGTTTGCTGATAATCCGGTGTCTGCAATTAAAACGCTCAATACATCTCATTGATAGTCCAGTGTCTGCAAGTGAAATGCTCAAAATATCTCCTGAGAAAAATCACAGTCAACCTAGTCTTGCTTATTTCATTGAGATTTAGTCATAATTCATAGCATTGCATTCAGGCCAGCAGTTGTTCGCAGATGCACCCTGGAAAAAAGTGTAGGGAAATGTCCCTGCAACAGGTCTGTGAAATTAGGCTAATTAAAATAAATGGCCGGCCAGTACAAACTAGTCTAAAATAACTGTCATATTTTAGTAATTCTTTCGAGGGGATAAACTAATTGGATGAGGATTCTGTTGTTTTGGTTGTTCTAATTCTGATGTTCTGGTTGTTCTGATTCTGTTGTTCTGGTTGTTCTGATTCTGTTGTTCTGGTTGTTTTGATTCTGATTCTGTTGTTCTGATTCTGTTGTTCTGGTTGTTCCGATTCTGATTCTGTTGTTCTGATTCTGATTCTGTTGTTCTGGTTGTTCAGATTCTGTTGTTCTGGTTACCTTTTTGTGCCAGCCTATCTTGCACTTGTGTTCAGAATGCATGCGCGAGTGGCGTGCGATGGTCGACTGACAATGAGATTATAGCTGAATAAGAATATGGCCATGTTCCAATTGTTCTCATCTCAGCTCCGCCGAGACAAAATAGACATGCCATTCCAAAAATCTTTCATTTGTTGTCAGAAATATCATGTTTTAAAAAGCATCACTTAGACATATTTCTAGTAGCCAACTGACTGCAAGCAGGAACATCCGGACACAAAGAGCAGGCCTATGTGCCGGGGCAGAGCCCCAGAGAGCCTCAGCCCAATTTAACCCCTGCATATATACACACACACACACACACATTTAACCCCTGCATATATACACATGAACACACACATTTAACCCCTGCATATATACACATGAACACACACATTTAACCCCTGCATATATACACATGCACACACACACAGATATACAAACACACACACAAACACACACACACACACACACACACACACACACACACACCTTCTACACCGTTGGTGATGATGCCATTGGCTCTGGAGGCTGTGATGCAGACGTGTCCCTTCTCACTTCCTTCAGCGAGGCCGTTTGTTTGTGCGTCGTCGTGGAGACTGGCATGTTGAGGTGGCGTGTAGGTGTGTGTGCTGGAGAAGACGGCGGTGTGTGTGGTGGGCCCTGCGTCCGGGTAGAGGGGTGTGTGGGGCGGCGTGAGGAGGCAGGAGGGGTCAGAGGTCAGCTGCGATCCCTGCCTCATGACTAACCCATTCCTCTGGACTTTATCTCTCCCTCTCTCCTCTCCCTCTCCCCCTCTGCCTCTCTCTTCTCCTTCTCCTCCTCTCCCTCTCTCTTCTCCTTCTCCTCCTCTCCCTCTCCCTCTCTCTTCTCCTTCTCCTCCTCTCCCTCTCCCTCTCTCTTCTCCTTCTCCTCTTCTTCCTCTCTCTCTCCCTTTCTCTTCTCCTTCTCCTCCTCTCCCTCTCTCTCTGCTCTCAGTGTCTCTCCCTTTCTGTCTCTCCTCTCCCTCTCCTCCTCTCCCTCTCTCCTCTCCCTCTCCTCCTCTCCCTCTCTCCTCCCCCTCTCCACCCCTCCGTCTGAGCCTGGCCTCCCCCTCCCCCTCTCCCTCCCCTCTGGGCTGGGTTACCTGGGTAACCTGGGTAACCTGCTCTGCTGGACGAGGACTGGACGAGACCGGGGGAACCTCCCTCTGCAACGAGACAGAACCAAACAAACAAATGATCAACAAAACAATAAACAGTAAACAGTAAATAACAAGATTACCATAAGATTGTTATTTACTTATGTAAAGATTCACCAATACATATCCCATACTTCTCAATACATTTCCCATACGTCTCAATACATTTCCCATACGTCTAAATAAATTTCCCATACGTCTCAATACATTTCCCATACGTCTCATACGTCTCAATACATTTCCCATACGTCTCATACGTCTCGATACATTTCCCATACGTCTCAATACATTTCCCATACGTCTCATACGTATCAATACATTTCCCATACGTCTCATATCTCATAAGTCTCAATACATTTCCCATACGTCTCATACGTCTCGATACATTTCCCATACGTCTCAATACATTTCCCATACGTCTCAATACATATCCCATACATCTCAATACATTTCCCATACGTCTCATATCCCATAAGTCTCAATACATTTCCCATACGTCTCGATACATTTCCCATACGTCTCAATACATATCCCATACGTCTCAATACATTTCCCATATCCCATACGTCTCAATACATATCCCATACATCTCAATGCATATCCCATACGTCTCAATACATTTCCCATACGTCTCAATACATATCCCATACGTCTCATATCCCATACGTCTAAATACATATCCCATACGTCTCATATTCCCTATCCCATACGTCTCAATACATATCCCATACGTCTCAATACATTTCCCATATCCCATACGTCTCAATACATATCCCATAAGTCTCAATACATTTCCCATACGTCTCATAAGTCTCAATACATTTCCCATACGTCTCATAAGTCTCAATACATTTCCCATACGTCTTAATACATTTCCCATATGTCTCATAAGTCTCAATACATTTCCCATACGTCTCAATACATTTCCCATATGTCTCATACATCTCAATACATTTCCCATATGTCTCAATACATTTCCCTTACATCTCATACTTCTCAATACATTTCCCATACGTCTCATATCCCATAAGTCTCAATACATTTCCCATACGTCTCATAAGTCTCAATACATTTCCCATACGTCTCATAAGTCTCAATACATTTCCCATATGTCTCAATACATTTCCCATACGTCTCATACGTCTCAATACATTTCCCATACGTCTCATATCCCATACGTCTCAATACATTTCCCATACGTCTCAATACATTTCCCATACATCTCATAAGTCTCAATACATTTCCCATACGTCTCATAAGTCTCAACGCCAAATATAGGCCAATCCACAAACAACTAACAGGCATTAGGACGAACGTAAAGAGGCGCTTGTAGACGCAAGCCAGCAATATTTCTGATGATTTATTGGCGTGAAGTTTTGTGCACAATGACAAACAGGAGTGCAACATTCTCGAAAAACAATAAGCCGAGTGGACTGCCATCCCTGCTGAAAAAACCAGCCTGACCAGCTAAAGGTGGTTTGCTGGTTGACCAGCTTGTTAACCAGCTTGTTTGACCACCCTATGATGGTTGACCTGTTAGACCAGCAAAACTCTTGCGAAAACATACTTTCAGCTGGTTTTCCCAGCTTATAATGGTAATTCAGCTGGTTTTGCTTGTCGTACCACCTCAAGCTGGTCATTTTAGCTGGTGTTGATGGTCTATAGCGCTGGTTTAACTGGCCATGCCAGCTTATGTTGGTCATTCTAGCAAACCAGCATGACCAGCTTGACATGCTGGTCACAAGCATGACCATCTTGCACCAGTTGTATCCCACAAGACAGGCTGGTTACACCAGCATGACCAGCTTCCTCAGATGGTCAAGCCAGCATATCCAGCTGGTGGCCCAACCAGCTACACCAGCAAAGACCAGCAAGAGCTGGAAGAAAACCAGCAAAGACCAGCTAATATCAGCTAAAACCAGCTACCAGCATAAGCTGGTTTCTAGCTGTATTTTTCAGCAGGGATTACATCAGTGACAAACATGACTGCAGGCTTCAACATAGCTGTGTCTGTATTTACGATAAAAAATGTCAAACAAATTTCGCCTAAGTAGAACTCGATTGCACAGTTTGCATAGCCTACCACTTTGTTCTTCTCCATAGTTTGATATACCAAAAATCCGAAGAACTTCCACATCGAACTCCTCAAGGGCCTATCACTCGTCTCTCTACATGTCGCACAGGTTGATCGCGTCGTCCTCCATTTTTTGGCAAAACACGAGCAGCACAGCAGCTGATTGAAACAGCTGTTTCCGGTGCGTAAAATTGGTGGGAATTTTCTTCTTAGCTTTCGCAATGCTTACTGCACTTCGGAATTCTTTTATATATAAATATTCTTGTTATATATAAATATTCTTGTTTGTGAATTTTGTTACATCTATCTTTTTTATTTGTTTAATTTGTTTAAAATTAATAGTGTACATATTTGGTTAAAATCGATTCCCTATTTTAGTTTTCGAAACTTGTGTTGTTTGGTCCAATCGATTGTGCAATCGATTTTCGAACGTAAAGTGACAGCCCTATACTGTACTAGTCACAAACAGGTTTCAGT